>NC_140771.1:99595-136589 GCF_044657685.1 Stegodyphus dumicola | reverse complement strand
TTTTTGCCCTTTTTGCCACAATAGCACACCTCTGTTTATCCTCTTGAAAAGTCGGGATTTTTCTAAGGGACCAGCAGTGATGCTTTTGTCTTTCCTATTGTTCCTTCACAATAGTTCATATATTTACATTACATTGTTCTACTATTTTTGTTTTATTTTTCCACAATAATGCATATTAGCATTCAAAAATGTTTCGTTTTTGCCCTTTTTGCCACAATAGCACACCTCTGTTTATCCTCTTGAAAAGTCGGGATTTTTCTAAGGGACCAGCAGTGATGCTTTTGTCTTTCCTATTGTTCCTCCACAATAGTTCATATTATTTACATTATATTGTTCTACTGTTTTTGTTTTATTTTTCCACAATAATGCATATTAGCATTCAAAAATGTTTCGTTTTTGCCCTTTTTGCCACAATAGCACACCTCTGTTTATCCTCTTGAAAAGTCGGGATTTTTCTAAGGGACCAGCAGTGATGCTTTTGTCTTTCCTATTGTTCCTCCACAATAGTTCATATTATTTACATTATATTGTTCTACTGTTTTTGTTTTATTTTTCCACAATAATGCATATTAGCATTCAAAAATGTTTCGTTTTTGCCCTTTTTGCCACAATAGCACACCTCTGTTTATCCTCTTGAAAAGTCGGGATTTTTCTAAGGGACCAGCAGTGATGCTTTTGTCTTTCCTATTGTTCCTCCACAATAGTTCATATTATTTACATTATATTGTTCTACTGTTTTTGTTTTATTTTTCCACAATAATGCATATTAGCATTCAAAAATGTTTCGTTTTTGCCCTTTTTGCCACAATAGCACACCTCTGTTTATCCTCTTGAAAAGTCGGGATTTTTCTAAGGGACCAGCAGTGATGCTTTTGTCTTTCCTATTGTTCCTCCACAATAGTTCATATTATTTACATTATATTGTTCTACTGTTTTTGTTTTATTTTTCCACAATAATGCATATTAGCATTCAAAAATGTTTCGTTTTTGCCCTTTTTGCCACAATAGCACACCTCTGTTTATCCTCTTGAAAAGTCGGGATTTTTCTAAGGGACCAGCAGTGATGCTTTTGTCTTTCCTATTGTTCCTCCACAATAGTTCATATTATTTACATTATATTGTTCTACTGTTTTTGTTTTATTTTTCCACAATAATGCATATTAGCATTCAAAAATGTTTCGTTTTTGCCCTTTTTGCCACAATAGCACACCTCTGTTTATCCTCTTGAAAAGTCGGGATTTTTCTAAGGGACCAGCAGTGATGCTTTTGTCTTTCCTATTGTTCCTCCACAATAGTTCATATTATTTACATTACATTGTTCTACTGTTTTTGTTTTATTTTTCCACAATAATGCATATTAGCATTCAAAAATGTTTCGTTTTTGCCCTTTTTGCCACAATAGCACACCTCTGTTTATCCTCTTGAAAAGTCGGGATTTTTCTAAGGGACCAGCAGTGATGCTTTTGTCTTTCCTATTGTTCCTCCACAATAGTTCATATTATTTACATTACATTGTTCTACTGTTTTTGTTTTATTTTTCCACAATAATGCATATTAGCATTCAAAAATGTTTCGTTTTTGCCCTTTTTGCCACAATAGCACACCTCTGTTTATCCTCTTGAAAAGTCTGGATTTTTCTAAGGGACCAGCAGTGATGCTTTTGTCTTTCCTATTGTTCCTCCACAATAGTTCATATTATTTACATTATATTGTTCTACTGTTTTTGTTTTATTTTTCCACAATAATGCATATTAGCATTCAAAAATGTTTCGTTTTTGCCCTTTTTGCCACAATAGCACACCTCTGTTTATCCTCTTGAAAAGTCGGGATTTTTTTAAGGGACCAGCAGTGATGCTTTTGTCTTTCCTATTGTTCCTCCACAATAGTTCATATTATTTACATTATATTGTTCTACTGTTTTTGTTTTATTTTTCCACAATAATGCATATTAGCATTAAAAATGTTTCGTTTTTGCCCTTTTTGCCACAATAGCACACCTCTGTTTATCCTCTTGAAAAGTCGGGATTTTTCTAAGGGACCAGCAGTGATGCTTTTGTCTTTCCTATTGTTCCTCCACAATAGTTCATATTATTTACATTATATTGTTCTACTGTTTTTGTTTTATTTTTCCACAATAATGCATATTAGCATTCAAAAATGTTTCGTTTTTGCCCTTTTTGCCACAATAGCACACCTCTGTTTATCCTCTTGAAAAGTCGGGGATTTTTCTAAGGGACCAGCAGTGATGCTTTTGTCTTTCCTATTGTTCCTCCACAATAGTTCATATTATTTACATTATATTGTTCTACTGTTTTTGTTTTATTTTTCCACAATAATGCATATTAGCATTCAAAAATGTTTCGTTTTTGCCCTTTTTGCCACAATAGCACACCTCTGTTTATCCTCTTGAAAAGTCGGGATTTTTCTAAGGGACCAGCAGTGATGCTTTTGTCTTTCCTATTGTTCCTCCACAATAGTTCATATTATTTACATTATATTGTTCTACTGTTTTTGTTTTATTTTTCCACAATAATGCATATTAGCATTCAAAAATGTTTCGTTTTTGCCCTTTTTGCCACAATAGCACACCTCTGTTTATCCTCTTGAAAAGTCGGGATTTTTCTAAGGGACCAGCAGTGATGCTTTTGTCTTTCCTATTGTTCTTCCACAATAGTTCATATTATTTACATTACATTGTTCTACTGTTTTTGTTTTATTTTTCCACAATAATGCATATTAGCATTCAAAAATGTTTCGTTTTTGCCCTTTTTGCCACAATAGCACACCTCTGTTTATCCTCTTGAAAAGTCGGGATTTTTCTAAGGGACCAGCAGTGATGCTTTTGTCTTTCCTATTGTTCCTCCACAATAGTTCATATTATTTACATTATATTGTTCTACTGTTTTGTTTTATTTTTCCACAATAATGCATATTAGCATTCAAAAATGTTTCGTTTTTGCCCTTTTTGCCACAATAGCACACCTCTGTTTATCCTCTTGAAAAGTCGGGATTTTTCTAAGGGACCAGCAGTGATGCTTTTGTCTTTCCTATTGTTCCTCCACAATAGTTCATATTATTTACATTATATTGTACTACTGTTTTTGTTTTATTTTTCCCAATAATGCATATTAGCATTCAAAAATGTTTCGTTTTGCCCTTTTTGCCACAATAGCACACCTCTGTTTATCCTCTTGAAAAGTCGGGATTTTTCTAAGGGACCAGCAGTGATGCTTTTGTCTTTCCTATTGTTCCTCCACAATAGTTCATATTATTTACATTACATTGTTCTACTGTTTTTGTTTTATTTTTCCACAATAATGCATATTAGCATTCAAAAATGTTTCGTTTTTGCCCTTTTTGCCACAATAGCACACCTCTGTTTATCCTCTTGAAAAGTCGGGATTTTTCTAAGGGACCAGCAGTGATGCTTTTGTCTTTCCTATTGTTCCTCCACAATAGTTCATATTATTTACATTACATTGTTCTACTGTTTTTGTTTTATTTTTCCACAATAATGCATATTAGCATTCAAAAATGTTTCGTTTTTGCCCTTTTTGCCACAATAGCACACCTCTGTTTATCCTCTTGAAAAGTCTGGATTTTTCTAAGGGACCAGCAGTGATGCTTTTGTCTTTCCTATTGTTCCTCCACAATAGTTCATATTATTTACATTATATTGTTCTACTGTTTTTGTTTTATTTTTCCACAATAATGGATATTAGCATTCAAAAATTTTTCGTTTTTGCCCTTTTTGCCACAATAGCACACCTCTGTTTATCCTCTTGAAAAGTCTGGATTTTTCTAAGGGACCAGCAGTGATGCTTTTGTCTTTCCTATTGTTCCTCCACAATAGTTCATATTATTTACATTATATTGTTCTACTGTTTTTGTTTTATTTTTCCACAATAATGCATATTAGCATTCAAAAATGTTTCGTTTTTGCCCTTTTTGCCACAATAGCACACCTCTGTTTATCCTCTTGAAAAGTCGGGATTTTTCTAAGGGACCAGCAGTGATGCTTTTGTCTTTCCTATTGTTCCTCCACAATAGTTCATATTATTTACATTATATTGTTCTACTGTTTTTGTTTTATTTTTCCACAATAATGCATATTAGCATTCAAAAATGTTTCGTTTTTGCCCTTTTTGCCCCAATAGCACACCTCTGTTTATCCTCTTGAAAAGTCGGGATTTTTCTAAGGGACCAGCAGTGATGCTTTTGTCTTTCCTTTTGTTCCTCCACAATAGTTCATATTATTTACATTATATTGTTCTACTGTTTTTGTTTTATTTTTCCACAATAATGCATATTAGCATTCAAAAATGTTTCGTTTTTGCCCTTTTTGCCACAATAGCACACCTCTGTTTATCCTCTTGAAAAGTCGGGATTTTTCTAAGGGACCAGCAGTGATGCTTTTGTCTTTCCTATTGTTCCTCCACAATAGTTCATATTATTTACATTATATTGTTCTACTGTTTTTGTTTTATTTTTCCACAATAATGCATATTAACATTCAAAAATGTTTCGTTTTTGCCCTTTTTGCCACAATAGCACACCTCTGTTTATCCTCTTGAAAAGTCGGGATTTTTCTAAGGGACCAGCAGTGATGCTTTTGTCTTTCCTATTGTTCCTCCACAATAGTTCATATTATTTACATTA
The DNA here is from genome assembly GCF_044657685.1 of Stegodyphus dumicola. Classification (NCBI taxonomy): domain Eukaryota; kingdom Metazoa; phylum Arthropoda; class Arachnida; order Araneae; family Eresidae; genus Stegodyphus; species Stegodyphus dumicola. Next base: position 131,930 of record NC_140771.1, on the reverse strand, counting down.
TATTGTTCTACTGTTTTTGTTTTATTTTTCCACAATAATGCATATTAGCATTCAAAAATGTTTCGTTTTTTGCCCTTTTTGCCACAATAGCACACCTCTGTTTATCCTCTTGAAAAGTCGGGATTTTTCTAAGAGACCAGCAGTGATGCTTTTGTCTTTCCTATTGTTCCTCCACAATAGTTCATATTATTTACATTATATTGTTCTACTGTTTTAGTTTTATTTTCCCACAATAATGCATATTAGCATTCAAAAATGTTTCGTTTTTGCCCTTTTTGCCACAATAGCACAGCTCTGTTTATCCTCTTGAAAAGTCGGGATTTTTCTAAGGGACCAGCAGTGATGCTTTTGTCTTTCCTATTGTTCCTCCACAATAGTTCATATTATTTACATTATATTGTTCTACTGTTTTTGTTTTTTTTTCCACAATAATGCATTCAAAAATGTTTCGTTTTTGCCCTTTTTGCCACAATAGCACACCTCTGTTTATCCTCTTGAAAAGTCGGGATTTTTCTAAGGGACCAGCAGTGATGCTTTTGTCTTTCCTATTGTTCCTCCACAATAGTTCATATTATTTACATTATATTGTTCTACTGTTTTTGTTTTATTTTTCCACAATAATGCATATTAGCGTTCAAAAATGTTTCGTTTTTGCCCTTTTTGCCACAATAGCACACCTCTGTTTATCCTCTTGAAAAGTCGGGATTTTTCTAAGGGACCAGCAGTGATGCTTTTGTCTTTCCTATTGTTCCTCCACAATAGTTCATATTATTTACATTACATTGTTCTACTGTTTTTGTTTTATTTTTCCACAATAATGCATAATTGCATTCAAAAATGTTTCGTTTTTGCCCTTTTTGCCACAATAGCACACCTCTGTTTATCCTCTTGAAAAGTCGGGATTTTTCTAAGGGACCAGCAGTGATGCTTTTGTCTTTCCTATTTTTCCTCCACAATAGTTCATATTATTTACATTATATTGTTCTACTGTTTTTGTTTTATTTTTCCACAATAATGCATATTAGCATTCAAAAATGTTTCGTTTTTGCCCTTTTTGCCACAATAGCACACCTCTGTTTATCCTCTTGAAAAGTCGGGATTTTTCTAAGGGACCAGCAGTGATGCTTTTGTCTTTCCTATTGTTCCTCCACAATAGTTCATATTATTTACATTATATTGTTCTACTGTTTTTGTTTTATTTTTCCACAATAATGCATATTAGCATTCAAAAATGTTTCGTTTTTTCCCTTTTTGCCACAATAGCACACCTCTGTTTATCCTCTTGAAAAGTCGGGATTTTTCTAAGGGACCAGCAGTGATGCTTTTGTCTTTCCTATTGTTCCTCCACAATAGTTCATATTATTTACATTATATTGTTCTACTGTTTTTGTTTTATTTTTCCACAATAATGCATATTAGCATTCAAAAATGTTTCGTTTTTGCCCTTTTTGCCACAATAGCACACCTCTGTTTATCCTCTTGAAAAGTCGGGATTTTTCTAAGGGACCAGCAGTGATGCTTTTGTCTTTCCTATTGTTCCTCCACAATAGTTCATATTATTTACATTACATTGTTCTACTGTTTTTGTTTTATTTTTCCACAATAATGCATATTAGCATTCAAAAATGTTTCGTTTTTGCCCTTTTTGCCACAATAGCACACCTCTGTTTATCCTCTTGAAAAGTCGGGATTTTTCTAAGGGACCAGCAGTGATGCTTTTGTCTTTCCTATTGTTCCTCCACAATAGTTCATATTATTTACATTATATTGTTCTACTGTTTCTGTTTTATTTTTCCACAATAATGCATATTAGCATTCAAAAATGTTTCGTTTTTGCCCTTTTTGCCACAATAGCACACCTCTGTTTATCCTCTTGAAAAGTCGGGATTTTTCTAAGGGACCAGCAGTGATGCTTTTGTCTTTCCTATTGTTCCTCCACAATAGTTCATATTATTTACATTATATTGTTCTACTGTTTTTGTTTTATTTTTCCACAATAATGCATATTAGCATTCAAAAATGTTTCGTTTTTGCCCTTTTTGCCACCATAGCACACCTCTGTTTATCCTCTTGAAAAGTCTGGATTTTTCTAAGGGACCAGCAGTGATGCTTTTGTCTTTCCTATTGTTCCTCCACAATAGTTCATATTATTTACATTATATTGTTCTACTGTTTTTGTTTTATTTTTCCACAATAATGCATATTAGCATTCAAAAATGTTTCGTTTTTGCCCTTTTTGCCACAATAGCACACCTCTGTTTATCCTCTTGAAAAGTCGGGATTTTTCTAAGGGACCAGCAGTGATGCTTTTGTCTTTCCTATTGTTCCTCCACAATAGTTCATATTATTTACATTATATTGTTCTACTGTTTTTGTTTTATTTTTCCACAATAATGCATATTAGCATTCAAAAATGTTTCGTTTTTGCTCTTTTTGCCACAATAGCACACCTCTGTTTATCCTCTTGAAAAGTCGGGATTTTTCTAAGGGACCAGCAGTGATGCTTTTGTCTTTCCTATTGTTCCTCCACAATAGTTCATATTATTTACATTATATTGTTCTACTCACTGTTTTTGTTTTATTTTCCCACAATAATGCATTAGCATTCAAAAATGTTTCGTTTTTGCCCTTTTTGCCACAATAGCACACCTCTGTTTATCCTCTTGAAAAGTCGGGATTTTTCTAAGGGACCAGCAGTGATGCTTTTGTCTTTCCTATTGTTCCTCCACAATAGTTCATATTATTTACATTATATTGTTCTACTGTTTTTGTTTTATTTTTCCACAATAATGCATATTAACATTCAAAAATGTTTCGTTTTTGCCCTTTTTGCCACAATAGCACACCTCTGTTTATCCTCTTGAAAAGTCGGGATTTTTCTAAGGGACCAGCAGTGATGCTTTTGTCTTTCCTATTGTTCCTCCACAATAGTTCATATTATTTACATTATATTGTTCTACTGTTTTTGTTTTATTTTTCCACAATAATGCATTCAAAAATGTTTCGTTTTTGCCCTTTTTGCCACAATAGCACACCTCTGTTTATCCTCTTGAAAAGTCGGGATTTTTCTAAGGGACCAGCAGAGATGCTTTTGTCTTTCCTATTGTTCCTCCACAATAGTTCATATTATTTACATTATATTGTTTTACTGTTTTTGTTTTATTTTTCCACAATAATGCATATTAGCGTTCAAAAATGTTTCGTTTTTGCCCTTTTTGCCAAAATAGCACACCTCTGTTTATCCTCTTGAAAAGTCGGGATTTTTCTAAGGGACCAGCAGTGATGCTTTTGTCTTTCCTATTGTTCCTCCACAATAGTTCATATTATTTACATTACATTGTTCTACTGTTTTTGTTTTATTTTTCCACAATAATGCATAATTGCATTCAAAAATGTTTCGTTTTTGCCCTTTTTGCCACAATAGCACACCTCTGTTTATCCTCTTGAAAAGTCGGGATTTTTCTAAGGGACCAGCAGTGATGCTTTTGTCTTTCCTATTGTTCCTCCACAATAGTTCATATTATTTACATTATATTGTTCTACTGTTTTTGTTTTATTTTTCCACAATAATGCATATTAGCATTCAAAAATGTTTCGTTTTTGCCCTTTTTGCCACAATAGCACACCTCTGTTTATCCTCTTGAAAAGTCGGGATTTTTCTAAGGGACCAGCAGTGATGCTTTTGCCTTTCCTATTGTTCCTCCACAATAGTTCATATTATTTACATTATATTGTTCTACTGTTTTTGTTTTATTTTTCCACAATAATGCATATTAGCATTCAAAAATGTTTCGTTTTTGCCCTTTTTGCCACAATAGCACACCTCTGTTTAGCCTCTTGAAAAGTCGGGATTTTTCTAAGGGACCAGCAGTGATGCTTTTGTCTTTCCTATTGTTCCTCCACAATAGTTCATATTATTTACATTACATTGTTCTACTGTCTTTGTTTTATTTTTCCACAATAATGCATATTAGCATTCAAAAATGTTTCGTTTTTGCCCTTTTTGCCACAATAGCACACCTCTGTTTATCCTCTTGAAAAGTCGGGATTTTTCTAAGGGACCAGCAGTGATGCTTTTGTCTTTCCTATTGTTCCTCCACAACAGTTCATATTATTTACATTACATTGTTCTACTGTTTTTGTTTTATTTTTCCACAATAATGCATATTAGCATTCAAAAATGTTTCGTTTTTGCCCTTTTTGCCACAATAGCACACCTCTGATTATCCTCTTGAAAAGTCTGGATTTTTCTAAGGGACCAGCAGTGATGCTTTTGTCTTTCCTATTGTTCCTCCACAATAGTTCATATTATTTACATTATATTGTTCTACTGTTTTTTTTTTATTTTTCCACAATAATGCATATTAGCATTCAAAAATGTTTCGTTTTTGCCCTTTTTGCCACAATAGCACACCTCTGTTTATCCTCTTGAAAAGTCGGGATTTTTCTAAGGGACCAGCAGTGATGCTTTTGTCTTTCCTATTGTTCCTCCACAATAGTTCATATTATTTACATTATATTGTTCTACTGTTTTTGTTTTATTTTTCCACAATAATGCATATTAGCATTCAAAAATGTTTCGTTTTTGCCCTTTTTGCCACAATAGCACACCTCTGTTTATCCTCTTGAAAAGTCGGGATTTTTCTAAGGGACCAGCAGTGATGCTTTTGTCTTTCCTATTGTTCCTCCACAATAGTTCATATTATTTACATTATATTGTTCTACTGTTTTTGTTTTATTTTTCCACAATAATGCATATTAGCATTCAAAAATGTTTCGTTTTTGCCCTTTTTGCCACAATAGCACACCTCTGTTTATCCTCTTGAAAAGTCGGGATTTTTCTAAGGGACCAGCAGTGATGCTTTTGTCTTTCCTATTGTTCCTCCACAATAGTTCATATTATTTACATTATATTGTTCTACTGTTTTTGTTTTATTTTTCAACAATAATGCATATTAGCATTCAAAAATGTTTCGTTTTTGCCCTTTTTGCCACAATAGCACACCTCTGTTTATCCTCTTGAAAAGTCGGGATTTTTCTAAGGGACCAGCAGTGATGCTTTTGTCTTTCCTATTGTTCCTCCACAATAGTTCATATTATTTACACTATATTGTTCTACTGTTTTTGTTTTATTTTTCCACAATAATGCATATTAGCATTCAAAAATGTTTCGTTTTTGCCCTTTTTGCCAAAATAGCACACCTCTGTTTATCCTCTTGAAAAGTCGGGATTTTTCTAAGGGACCAGCAGTGATGCTTTTGTCTTTCTTATTGTTCCTCCACAATAGTTCATATTATTTACATTTTATTGTTCTACTGTTTTTGTTTTATTTTTCCACAATAATGCATATTAGCATTCAAAAATGTTTCGTTTTTGCCCTTTTTGCCACAATAGCACACCTCTGTTTATCCTCTTGAAAAGTCGGGATTTTTCTAAGGGACCAGCAGTGATGCTTTTGTCTTTCCTATTGTTCCTCCACAATAGTTCATATTATTTACATTATATTGTTCTACTGTTTTTGTTTTATTTTTCCACAATAATGCATATTAGCATTCAAAAATGTTTCGTTTTTGCCCTTTTTGCCACAATAGCACACCTCTGTTTATCCTCTTGAAAAGTCGGGATTTTTCTAAGGGACCAGCAGTGATGCTTTTGTCTTTCCTATTGTTCCTCCACAATAGTTCATATTATTTACATTATATTGTTCTACTGTTTTTGTTTTATTTTTCCACAATAATGCATATTAGCATTCAAAAATGTTTCGTTTTTGCCCTTTTTGCCACAATAGCACACCTCTGTTTATCCTCTTGAAAAGTCGGGATTTTTCTAAGGGACCAGCAGTGATGCTTTTGTCTTTCCTATTGTTCCTCCACAATAGTTCATATTATTTACATTACATTGTTCTACTGTTTTTGTTTTATTTTTCCACAATAATGCATATTAGCATTCAAAAATATTTCGTTTTTGCCCTTTTTGCCACAATAGCACACCTCTGTTTATCCTCTTGAAAAGTCTGGATTTTTCTAAGGGACCAGCAGTGATGCTTTTGTCTTTCCTATTGTTCCTCCACAATAGTTCATATTATTTACATTATATTGTTCTACTGTTTTTGTTTTATTTTTCCACAATAATGCATATTAGCATTCAAAAATGTTTCGTTTTTGCCCTTTTTGCCACAATAGCACACCTCTGTTTATCCTCTTGAAAAGTCGGGATTTTTCTAAGGGACCAGCAGTGATGCTTTTGTCTTTCCTATTGTTCCTCCACAATAGTTCATATTATTTACATTATATTGTTCTACTGTTTTTGTTTTATTTTTCCACAATAATGCATATTAGCATTCAAAAATGTTTCGTTTTTGCCCTTTTTGCCACAATAGCACACCTCTGTTTATCCTCTTGAAAAGTCGGGATTTTTCTAAGAGACCAGCAGTGATGCTTTTGTCTTTCCTATTGTTCCTCCACAATAGTTCATATTATTTACATTATATTGTTCTACTGTTTTTGTTTTATTTTTCCACAATAATGCATATTAGCATTCAAAAATGTTTCGTTTTTGCCCTTTTTGCCACAATAGCACACCTCTGTTTATCCTGTTGAAAAGTCGGGATTTTTCTAAGGGACCAGCAGTCATGCTTTTGTCTTTCCTATTGTTCCTCCACAATAGTTCATATTATTTACATTATATTGTTCTACTGTTTTTGTTTTATTTTTCCACAATAATGCATATTAACATTCAAAAATGTTTCGTTTTTGCCCTTTTTGCCACAATAGCACACCTCTGTTTATCCTCTTGAAAAGTCGGGATTTTTCTAAGGGACCAGCAGTGATGCTTTTGTCTTTCCTATTGTTCCTCCACAATAGTTCATATTATTTACATTATATTGTTCTACTGTTTTTGTTTTATTTTTCCACAATAATGCATATTAGCATTCAAAAATGTTTCGTTTTTGCCCTTTTTGCCACAATAGCACACCTCTGTTTATCCTCTTGAAAAGTCGGGATTTTTCTAAGAGACCAGCAGTGATGCTTTTGTCTTTCCTATTGTTCCTCCACAATAGTTCATATTATTTACATTATATTGTTCTACTGTTTTAGTTTTATTTTTCCACAATAATGCATATTAGCATTCAAAAATGTTTCGTTTTTGCCCTTTTTGCCACAATAGCACACCTCTGTTTATCCTCTTGAAAAGTCGGGATTTTTCTAAGGGACCAGCAGTGATGCTTTTGTCTTTCCTATTGTTCCTCCACAATAGTTCATATTATTTACATTATATTATTCTACTGTTTTTGTTTTATTTTTCCACAATAATGCATTCAAAAATGTTTCGTTTTTGTCCTTTTTGCCACAATAGCACACCTCTGTTTATCCTCTTGAAAAGTCGGGATTTTTCTAAGGGACCAGCAGTGATGCTTTTGTCTTTCCTATTGTTCCTCCACAATAGTTCATATTATTTACATTATATTATTCTACTGTTTTTGTTTTATTTTTCCACAATAATGCATTCAAAAATGTTTCGTTTTTGCCCTTTTTGCCACAATAGCACACCTCTGTTTATCCTCTTGAAAAGTCGGGATTTTTCTAAGGGACCAGCAGTGATGCTTTTGTCTTTCCTATTGTTCCTCCACAATAGTTCATATTATTTACATTATATTGTTCTACTGTTTTTGTTTTATTTTTCCACAATAATGCATATTAGCATTCAAAAATGTTTCGTTTTTGCCCTTTTTGCCACAATAGCACACCTCTGTTTATCCTCTTGAAAAGTCGGGATTTTTCTAAGGGACCAGCAGTGATGCTTTTGTCTTTCCTATTGTTCCTCCACAATAGTTCATATTATTTACATTATATTGTTCTACTGTTTTTGTTTTATTTTCCCACAATAATGCATATCAGCATTCAAAAATGTTTCGTTTTTGCCCTTTTTGCCACAATAGCACACCTCTGTTTATCCTCTTGAAAAGTCGGGATTTTTCTAAGGGACCAGCAGTGATGCTTTTGTCTTTCCTATTGTTCCTCCACAATAGTTCATATTATTTACATTATATTGTTCTACTGTTTTTGTGTTATTTTTCCACAATAATGCATATTAGCATTCAAAAATGTTTCGTTTTTGCCCTTTTTGCCACAATAGCACACCTCTGTTTACCCTCTTGAAAAGTCGGGATTTTTCTAAGGGACCAGCAGTGATGCTTTTGTCTTTCCTATTGTTCCTCCATAATAGTTCATATTATTTACATTATATTATTCTACTGTTTTTGTTTTATTTTTCCACAATAATGCATTCAAAAATGTTTCGTTTTTGCCCTTTTTGCCACAATAGCACACCTCTGTTTATCCTCTTGAAAAGTCGGGATTTTTCTAAGGGACCAGCAGTGATGCTTTTGTCTTTCCTATTGTTCCTCCACAATAGTTCATATTATTTACATTATATTATTCTACTGTTTTTGTTTTATTTTTCCACAATAATGCATTCAAAAATGTTTCGTTTTTGCCCTTTTTGCCACAATAGCACACCTCTGTTTATCCTCTTGAAAAGTCGGGATTTTTCTAAGGGACCAGCAGTGATGCTTTTGTCTTTCCTATTGTTCCTCCACAATAGTTCATATTATTTACATTATATTGTTCTACTGTTTTTGTGTTATTTTTCCACAATAATGCATATTAGCATTCAAAAATGTTTCGTTTTTGCCCTTTTTGCCACACTAGCACACCTCTGTTTACCCTCTTGAAAAGTCGGGATTTTTCTAAGGGACCAGCAGTGATGCTTTTGTCTTTCCTATTGTTCCTCCATAATAGTTCATATTATTTACATTATATTATTCTACTGTTTTTGTTTTATTTTTCCACAATAATGCATTCAAAAATGTTTCGTTTTTGCCCTTTTTGCCACAATAGCACACCTCTGTTTATCCTCTTGAAAAGTCGGGATTTTTCTAAGGGACCAGCAGTGATGCTTTTGTCTTTCCTATTGTTCCTCCACAATAGTTCATATTATTTACATTATATTATTCTACTGTTTTTGTTTTATTTTTCCACAATAATGCATTCAAAAATGTTTCGTTTTTGCCCTTTTTGCCACAATAGCACACCTCTGTTTATCCTCTTGAAAAGTCGGGATTTTTCTAAGGGACCAGCAGTGATGCTTTTGTCTTTCCTATTGTTCCTCCACAATAGTTCATATTATTTACATTATATTGTTCTACTGTTTTTGTTTTATTTTTCCACATAATGCATAATTGCATTCAAAAATGTTTCGTTTTTGCCCTTTTTGCCACAATAGCACACCTCTGTTTATCCTCTTGAAAAGTCGGGATTTTTCTAAGGGACCAGCAGTGATGCTTTTGTCTTTCCTATTGTTCCTCCACAATAGTTCATATTATTTACATTATATTGTTCTACTGTTTTTGTTTTATTTTTCCACAATAATGCATATTAGCATTCAAAAATGTTTCGTTTTTGCCCTTTTTGCCACAATAGCACACCTCTGTTTATCCTCTTGAAAAGTCGGGATTTTTCTAAGGGACCAGCAGTGATGCTTTTGTCTTTCCTATTGTTCCTCCACAATAGTTCATATTATTTACATTATATTGTTCTACTGTTTTTGTGTTATTTTTCCACAATAATGCATATTAGCATTCAAAAATGTTTCGTTTTTGCCCTTTTTGCCACAATAGCACACCTCTGTTTACCCTCTTGAAAAGTCGGGATTTTTCTAAGGGACCAGCAGTGATGCTTTTGTCTTTCCTATTGTTCCTCCATAATAGTTCATATTATTTACATTACATTGTTCTACTGTTTTTGTTTTATTTTTCCACAATAATGCATTCAAAAATGTTTCGTTTTTGCCCTTTTTGCCACAATAGCACACCTCTGTTTATCCCCTTGAAAAGTCGGGATTTTTCTAAGGGACCAGCAGTGATGCTTTTGTCTTTCCTATTGTTCCTCCACAATAGTTCATATTATTTACATTATATTGTTCTACTGTCTTTGTTTTTTTTTCCACAATAATGCATATTAGCATTCAAAAATGTTTCGTTTTTGCCCTTTTTGCCACAATAGCACACCTCTGTTTATCCTCTTGAAAAGTCGGGATTTTTCTAAGGGACCAGCAGTGATGCTTTTGTCTTTCCTATTGTTCCTCCACAACAGTTCATATTATTTACATTACATTGTTCTACTGTTTTTGTTTTATTTTTCCACAATAATGCATATTAGCATTCAAAAATGTTTCGTTTTTGCCCTTTTTGCCACAATAGCACACCTTTGTTTATCCTCTTGAAAAGTCTGGATTTTTCCAAGGGACCAGCAGTGATGCTTTTGTCTTTCCTATTGTTCCTCCACAATAGTTCATATTATTTACATTTTATTGTTCTACTGTTTTTGTTTTATTTTTCCACAATAATGCATATTAGCATTCAAAAATGTTTCGTTTTTGCCCTTTTTGCCACAATAGCACACCTCTGTTTATCCTCTTGAAAAGTCGGGATTTTTCTAAGGGAGCAGCAGTGATGCTTTTGTCTTTCCTATTGTTCCTCCACAATAGTTCATATTATTTACATTATATTGTTCTACTGTTTTTGTTTTATTTTTCCACAATAATGCATATTAGCATTCAAAAATGTTTCGTTTTTGCCCTTTTTGCCACAATAGCACACCTCTGTTTATCCTCTTGAAAAGTCGGGATTTTTCTAAGGGACCAGCAGTGATGCTTTTGTCTTTCCTATTGTTCCTCCACAATAGTTCATATTATTTACATTATATTGTTCTACTGTTTTTGTTTTATTTTTCCACAATAATGCATATTAGCATTCAAAAATGTTTCGTTTTTGCCCTTTTTGCCACAATAGCACACCTCTGTTTATCCTCTTGAAAAGTCGGGATTTTTCTAAGGGACCAGCAGTGATGCTTTTGTCTTTCCTATTGTTCCTCCACAATAGTTCATATTATTTACATTATATTGTTCTACTGTTTTTGTTTTATTTTCCCACAATAATGCATATCAGCATTCAAAAATGTTTCGTTTTTGCCCTTTTTGCCACAATAGCACACCTCTGTTTATCCTCTTGAAAAGTCGGGATTTTTCTAAGGGACCAGCAGTGATGCTTTTGTCTTTCCTATTGTTCCTCCACAACAGTTCATATTATTTACATTACATTGTTCTACTGTTTTTGTTTTTTTTTTCCACAATAATGCATATTAGCATTCAAAAATGTTTCGTTTTTGCCCTTTTTGCCACAATAGCACACCTCTGTTTATCCTCTTGAAAAGTCTGGATTTTTCTAAGGGACCAGCAGTGATGCTTTTGTCTTTCCTATTGTTCCTCCACAATAGTTCATATTATTTACATTATATTGTTCTACTGTTTTTGTTTTATTTTTCCACAATAATGCATATTAGCATTCAAAAATGTTTCGTTTTTGCCCTTTTTGCCACAATAGCACACCTCTGTTTATCCTCTTGAAAAGTCGGGATTTTTCTAAGGGACCAGCAGTGATGCTTTTGTCTTTCCTATTGTTCCTCCACAATAGTTCATATTATTTACATTACATTGTTCTACTGTTTTTGTTTTATTTTTCCACAATAATGCATAATTGCATTCAAAAATGTTTCGTTTTTGCCCTTTTTGCCACAATAGCACACCTCTGTTTATCCTCTTGAAAAGTCGGGATTTTTCTAAGGGACCAGCAGTGATGCTTTTGTCTTTCCTATTGTTCCTCCACAATAGTTCATATTATTTACATTATATTGTTCTACTGTTTTTGTTTTATTTTTCCACAATAATGCATATTAGCATTCAAAAATGTTTCGTTTTTGCCCTTTTTGCCACAATAGCACACCTCTGTTTATCCTCTTGAAAAGTCGGGATTTTTCTAAGGGACCAGCAGTGATGCTTTTGTCTTTCCTATTTTTCCTCCACAATAGTTCATATTATTTACATTATATTGTTCTACTGTTTTTGTTTTATTTTTCCACAATAATGCATATTAGCATTAAAAAATGTTTCGTTTTTGCCCTTTTTGCCACAATAGCACACCTCTGTTTACCCTCTTGAAAAGTCGGGATTTTTCTAAGGGACCAGCAGTGATGCTTTTGTCTTTCCTATTGTTCCTCCACAATAGTTCATATTATTTACATTACATTGTTCTACTGTCTTTGTTTTATTTTTCCACAATAATGCATATTAGCATTCAAAAATGTTTCGTTTTTGCCCTTTTTGCCACAATAGCACACCTCTGTTTATCCTCTTGAAAAGTCGGGATTTTTCTAAGGGACCAGCAGTGATGCTTTTGTCTTTCCTATTGTTCCTCCACAACAGTTCATATTATTTACATTACATTGTTCTACTGTTTTTGTTTTATTTTTCCACAATAATGCATATTAGCATTCAAAAATGTTTCGTTTTTGCCCTTTTTGCCACAATAGCACACCTCTGTTTATCCTCTTGAAAAGTCTGGATTTTTCTAAGGGACCAGCAGTGATGCTTTTGTCTTTCCTATTGTTCCTCCACAATAGTTCATATTATTTACATTATATTGTTCTACTGTTTTTGTTTTATTTTTCCACAATAATGCATATTAGCATTCAAAAATGTTTCGTTTTTGCCCTTTTTGCCACAATAGCACACCTCTGTTTATCCTCTTGAAAAGTCGGGATTTTTCTAAGGGACCAGCAGTGATGCTTTTGTCTTTCCTATTGTTCCTCCACAATAGTTCATATTATTTACATTATATTGTTCTACTGTTTTTGTTTTATTTTTCCACAATAATGCATATTAGCATTCAAAAATGTTTCGTTTTTGCCCTTTTTGCCACAATAGCACACCTCTGTTTATCCTCTTGAAAAGTCGGGATTTTTCTAAGGGACCAGCAGTGATGCTTTTGTCTTTCCTATTGTTCCTCCACAATAGTTCATATTATTTACATTATATTGTTCTACTGTTTTTGTTTTATTTTTCCACAATAATGCATATTAGCATTCAAAAATGTTTCGTTTTTGCCCTTTTTGCCACAATAGCACACCTCTGTTTATCCTCTTGAAACGTCGGGATTTTTCTAAGGGACCAGCAGTGATGCTTTTGTCTTTCCTATTGTTCCTCCACAATAGTTCATATTATTTACATTATATTGTTCTACTGTTTTTGTTTTATTTTTCCACAATAATGCATATTAGCATTCAAAAATGTTTCGTTTTTGCCCTTTTTGCCACAATAGCACACCTCTGTTTATCCTCTTGAAAAGTCGGGATTTTTCTAAGGGACCAGCAGTGATGCTTTTGTCTTTCCTATTGTTCCTCCACAATAGTTCATATTATTTACATTATATTGTTCTACTGTTTTTGTTTTATTTTTCCACAATAATGCATATTAGCATTCAAAAATGTTTCGTTTTTGCCCTTTTTGCCACAATAGCACACCTCTGTTTATCCTCTTGAAAAGTCGGGATTTTTCTAAGGGACCAGCAGTGATGCTTTTGTCTTTCCTATTGTTCCTCCACAATAGTTCATATTATTTATATTATATTGTTCTACTGTTTTTCTTTTATTTTTCCACAATAATGCATATTAGCATTTAAAAATGTTTCGTTTTTGCCCTTTTTGCCACAATAGCACACCTCTGTTTATCCTCTTGAAAAGTCGGGATTTTTCTAAGGGACCAGCAGTGATGCTTTTGTCTTTCCTATTGTTCCTCCACAATAGTTCATATTATTTACATTACATTGTTCTACTGTTTTTGTTTTATTTTTCCACAATAATGCATATTAGCATTCAAAAATGTTTCGTTTTTGCCCTTTTTGCCACAATAGCACACCTCTGTTTATCCTCTTGAAAAGTCGGGATTTTTCTAAGGGACCAGCAGTGATGCTTTTGTCTTTCCTATTGTTCCCCCACAATAGTTCATATTATTTACATTATATTGTTCTACTGTTTTTGTTTTATTTTTCCACAATAATGCATATTAGCATTCAAAAATATTTCGTTTTTGCCCTTTTTGCCACAATAGCACACCTCTGTTTATCCTCTTGAAAAGTCTGGATTTTTCTAAGGGACCAGCAGTGATGCTTTTGTCTTTCCTGTTGTTCCTCCACAATAGTTCATATTATTTACATTATATTGTTCTACTGTTTTTGTTTTATTTTTCCACAATAATGCATATTAGCATTCAAAAATGTTTCGTTTTTGCCCTTTTTGCCACAATAGCACACCTCTGTTTATCCTCTTGAAAAGTCTGGATTTTTTTAAGGGACCAGCAGTGATGCTTTTGTCTTTCCTATTGTTCCTCCACAATAGTTCATATTATTTACATTATATTGTTCTACTGTTTTTGTTTTATTTTTCCACAATAATGCATATTAGCATTCAAAAATGTTTCGTTTTTGCCCTTTTTGCCACAATAGCACACCTCTGTTTATCCTCTTGAAAAGTCGGGATTTTTCTAAGGGACCAGCAGTGATGCTTTTGTCTTTCCTATTGTTCCTCCACAATAGTTCATATTATTTACATTATATTGTTCTACTGTTTTTGTTTTATTTTTCCACAATAATGCATATTAGCATTCAAAAATGTTTCGTTTTTGCCCTTTTTGCCACAATAGCACACCTCTGTTTATCCTCTTGAAAAGTCGGGATTTTTCTAAGAGACCAGCAGTGATGCTTTTGTCTTTCCTATTGTTCCTCCACAATAGTTCATATTATTTACATTATATTGTTCTACTGTTTTTGTTTTATTTTTCCACAATAATGCATATTAGCATTCAAAAATGTTTCGTTTTTGCCCTTTTTGCCACAATAGCACACCTCTGTTTATCCTCTTGAAAAGTCGGGATTTTTCTAAGGGACCAGCAGTCATGCTTTTGTCTTTCCTATTGTTCCTCCACAATAGTTCATATTATTTACATTATATTGTTCTACTGTTTTTGTTTTATTTTTCCACAATAATGCATATTAACATTCAAAAATGTTTCGTTTTTGCCCTTTTTGCCACAATAGCACACCTCTGTTTATCCTCTTGAAAAGTCGGGATTTTTCTAAGGGACCAGCAGTGATGCTTTTGTCTTTCCTATTGTTCCTCCACAATAGTTCATATTATTTACATTACATTGTTCTACTGTTTTTGTTTTATTTTTCCACAATAATGCATATTAGCATTCAAAAATGTTTCGTTTTTGCCCTTTTTGCCACAATAGCACACCTCTGTTTATCCTCTTGAAAAGTCGGGATTTTTCTAAGGGACCAGCAGTGATGCTTTTGTCTTTCCTATTGTTCCCCCACAATAGTTCATATTATTTACATTACATTGTTCTACTGTTTTTGTTTTATTTTTCCACAATAATGCATATTAGCATTCAAAAATATTTCGTTTTTGCCCTTTTTGCCACAATAGCACACCTCTGTTTATCCTCTTGAAAAGTCTGGATTTTTCTAAGGGACCAGCAGTGATGCTTTTGTCTTTCCTGTTGTTCCTCCACAATAGTTCATATTATTTACATTATATTGTTCTACTGTTTTTGTTTTATTTTTCCACAATAATGCATATTAGCATTCAAAAATGTTTCGTTTTTGCCCTTTTTGCCACAATAGCACACCTCTGTTTATCCTCTTGAAAAGTCTGGATTTTTTTAAGGGACCAGCAGTGATGCTTTTGTCTTTCCTATTGTTCCTCCACAATAGTTCATATTATTTACATTATATTGTTCTACTGTTTTTGTTTTATTTTTCCACAATAATGCATATTAGCATTCAAAAATGTTTCGTTTTTGCCCTTTTTGCCACAATAGCACACCTCTGTTTATCCTCTTGAAAAGTCGGGATTTTTCTAAGGGACCAGCAGTGATGCTTTTGTCTTTCCTATTGTTCCTCCACAATAGTTCATATTATTTACATTATATTGTTCTACTGTTTTTGTTTTATTTTTCCACAATAATGCATATTAGCATTCAAAAATGTTTCGTTTTTGCCCTTTTTGCCACAATAGCACACCTCTGTTTATCCTCTTGAAAAGTCGGGATTTTTCTAAGAGACCAGCAGTGATGCTTTTGTCTTTCCTATTGTTCCTCCACAATAGTTCATATTATTTACATTATATTGTTCTACTGTTTTTGTTTTATTTTTCCACAATAATGCATATTAGCATTCAAAAATGTTTCGTTTTTGCCCTTTTTGCCACAATAGCACACCTCTGTTTATCCTCTTGAAAAGTCGGGATTTTTCTAAGGGACCAGCAGTCATGCTTTTGTCTTTCCTATTGTTCCTCCACAATAGTTCATATTATTTACATTATATTGTTCTACTGTTTTTGTTTTATTTTTCCACAATAATGCATATTAACATTCAAAAATGTTTCGTTTTTGCCCTTTTTGCCACAATAGCACACCTCTGTTTATCCTCTTGAAAAGTCGGGATTTTTCTAAGGGACCAGCAGTGATGCTTTTGTCTTTCCTATTGTTCCTCCACAATAGTTCATATTATTTACATTATATTGTTCTACTGTTTTAGGTTTGTTTTTCCACAATAATGCATATTAGCATTCAAAAATGTTTCGTTTTTGCCCTTTTTGCCACAATAGCACACCTCTGTTTATCCTCTTGAAAAGTCGGGATTTTTCTAAGGGACCAGCAGTGATGCTTTTGTCTTTCCTATTGTTCCTCCACAATAGTTCATATTATTTACATTATATTATTCTACTGTTTTTGTTTTATTTTTCCACAATAATGCATTCAAAAATGTTTCGTTTTTGCCCTTTTTGCCACAATAGCACACCTCTGTTTATCCTCTTGAAAAGTCGGGATTTTTCTAAGGGACCAGCAGTGATGCTTTTGTCTTTCCTATTGTTCCTCCACAATAGTTCATATTATTTACATTATATTATTCTACTGTTTTTGTTTTATTTTTTCACAATAATGCATTCAAAAATGTTTCGTTTTTGCCCTTTTTGCCACAATAGCACACCTCTGTTTATCCTCTTGAAAAGTCGGGATTTTTCTAAGGGACCAGCAGTGATGCTTTTGTCTTTCCTATTGTTCCTCCACAATAGTTCATATTATTTACATTATATTGTTCTACTGTTTTTGTTTTATTTTTCCACATAATGCATAATTGCATTCAAAAATGTTTCGTTTTTGCCCTTTTTGCCACAATAGCACACCTCTGTTTATCCTCTTGAAAAGTCGGGATTTTTCTAAGGGACCAGCAGTGATGCTTTTGTCTTTCCTATTGTTCCTCCACAATAGTTCATATTATTTACATTATATTGTTCTACTGTTTTTGTTTTATTTTTCCACAATAATGCATATTAGCATTCAAAAATGTTTCGTTTTTGCCCTTTTTGCCACAATAGCACACCTCTGTTTATCCTCTTGAAAAGTCGGGATTTTTCTAAGGGACCAGCAGTGATGCTTTTGTCTTTCCTATTGTTCCTCCACAATAGTTCATATTATTTACATTATATTGTTCTACTGTTTTTGTGTTATTTTTCCACAATAATGCATATTAGCATTCAAAAATGTTTCGTTTTTGCCCTTTTTGCCACAATAGCACACCTCTGTTTACCCTCTTGAAAAGTCGGGATTTTTCTAAGGGACCAGCAGTGATGCTTTTGTCTTTCCTATTGTTCCTCCACAATAGTTCATATTATTTACATTACATTGTTCTACTGTTTTTGTTTTATTTTTCCACAATAATGCATTCAAAAATGTTTCGTTTTTGCCCTTTTTGCCACAATAGCACACCTCTGTTTATCCCCTTGAAAAGTCGGGATTTTTCTAAGGGACCAGCAGTGATGCTTTTGTCTTTCCTATTGTTCCTCCACAATAGTTCATATTATTTACATTATATTGTCCTACTGTCTTTGTTTTTTTTTCCACAATAATGCATATTTGCATTCAAAAATGTTTCGTTTTTGCCCTTTTTGCCACAATAGCACACCTCTGTTTATCCTCTTGAAAAGTCGGGATTTTTCTAAGGGACCAGCAGTGATGCTTTTGTCTTTCCTATTGTTCCTCCACAACAGTTCATATTATTTACATTACATTGTTCTACTGTTTTTGTTTTATTTTTCCACAATAATGCATATTAGCATTCAAAAATGTTTCGTTTTTGCCCTTTTTGCCACAATAGCACACCTCTGTTTATCCTCTTGAAAAGTCTGGATTTTTCTAAGGGACCAGCAGTGATGCTTTTGTCTTTCCTATTGTTCCTCCACAATAGTTCATATTATTTACATTTTATTGTTCTACTGTTTTTGTTTTATTTTTCCACAATAATGCATATTAGCATTCAAAAATGTTTCGTTTTTGCCCTTTTTGCCACAATAGCACACCTCTGTTTATCCTCTTGAAAAGTCGGGATTTTTCTAAGGGAGCAGCAGTGATGCTTTTGTCTTTCCTATTGTTCCTCCACAATAGTTCATATTATTTACATTATATTGTTCTACTGTTTTTGTTTTATTTTTCCACAATAATGCATATTAGCATTCAAAAATGTTTCGTTTTTGCCCTTTTTGCCACAATAGCACACCTCTATTTATCCTCTTGAAAAGTCGGGATTTTTCTAAGGGACCAGCAGTGATGCTTTTGTCTTTCCTATTGTTCCTCCACAATAGTTCATATTATTTACATTATATTGTTCTACTGTTTTTGTTTTATTTTTCCACAATAATGCATATTAGCATTCAAAAATGTTTCGTTTTTGCCCTTTTTGCCACAATAGCACACCTCTGTTTATCCTCTTGAAAAGTCGGGATTTTTCTAAGGGACCAGCAGTGATGCTTTTGTCTTTCCTATTGTTCCTCCACAATAGTTCATATTATTTACATTATATTGTTCTACTGTTTTTCTTTTATTTTTCCACAATAATGCATTTTAGCATTCAAAAATGTTTCGTTTTTGCCCTTTTTGCCACAATAGCACACCTCTGTTTATCCTCTTGAAAAGTCGGGATTTTTCTAAGGGACCAGCAGTGATGCTTTTGTCTTTCCTATTGTTCCTCCACAATAGTTCATATTATTTACATTATATTGTTCTACTGTTTTTGTTTTATTTTTCCACATAATGCATAATTGCATTCAAAAATGTTTCGTTTTTGCCCTTTTTGCCACAATAGCACACCTCTGTTTATCCTCTTGAAAAGTCGGGATTTTTCTAATGGACCAGCAGTGATGCTTTTGTCTTTCCTATTGTTCCTCCACAATAGTTCATATTATTTACATTATATTGTTCTACTGTTTTTGTTTTATTTTTCCACAATAATGCATATTAGCATTCAAAAATGTTTCGTTTTTGCCCTTTTTGCCACAATAGCACACCTCTGTTTATCCTCTTGAAAAGTCGGGATTTTTCTAAGGGACCAGCAGTGATGCTTTTGTCTTTCCTATTGTTCCTCCACAATAGTTCATATTATTTACATTATATTGTTCTACTGTTTTTGTGTTATTTTTCCACAATAATGCATATTAGCATTCAAAAATGTTTCGTTTTTGCCCTTTTTGCCACAATAGCACACCTCTGTTTACCCTCTTGAAAAGTCGGGATTTTTCTAAGGGACCAGCAGTGATGCTTTTGTCTTTCCTATTGTTCCTCCACAATAGTTCATATTATTTACATTACATTGTTCTACTGTTTTTGTTTTATTTTTCCACAATAATGCATTCAAAAATGTTTCGTTTTTGCCCTTTTTGCCACAATAGCACACCTCTGTTTATCCCCTTGAAAAGTCGGGATTTTTCTAAGGGACCAGCAGTGATGCTTTTGTCTTTCCTATTGTTCCTCCACAATAGTTCATATTATTTACATTATATTGTCCTACTGTCTTTGTTTTTTTTCCCACAATAATGCATATTAGCATTCAAAAATGTTTCGTTTTTGCCCTTTTTGCCACAATAGCACACCTCTGTTTATCCTCTTGAAAAGTCGGGATTTTTCTAAGGGACCAGCAGTGATGCTTTTGTCTTTCCTATTGTTCCTCCACAACAGTTCATATTATTTACATTACATTGTTCTACTGTTTTTGTTTTATTTTTCCACAATAATGCATATTAGCATTCAAAAATGTTTCGTTTTTGCCCTTTTTGCCACAATAGCACACCTCTGTTTATCCTCTTGAAAAGTCTGGATTTTTCTAAGGGACCAGCAGTGATGCTTTTGTCTTTCCTATTGTTCCTCCACAATAGTTCATATTATTTACATTTTATTGTTCTACTGTTTTTGTTTTATTTTTCCACAATAATGCATATTAGCATTCAAAAATGTTTCGTTTTTGCCCTTTTTGCCACAATAGCACACCTCTGTTTATCCTCTTGAAAAGTCGGGATTTTTCTAAGGGAGCAGCAGTGATGCTTTTGTCTTTCCTATTGTTCCTCCACAATAGTTCATATTATTTACATTATATTGTTCTACTGTTTTTGTTTTATTTTTCCACAATAATGCATATTAGCATTCAAAAATGTTTCGTTTTTGCCCTTTTTGCCACAATAGCACACCTCTGTTTATCCTCTTGAAAAGTCGGGATTTTTCTAAGGGACCAGCAGTGATGCTTTTGTCTTTCCTATTGTTCCTCCACAATAGTTCATATTATTTACATTATATTGTTCTACTGTTTTTGTTTTATTTTTCCACAATAATGCATATTAGCATTCAAAAATGTTTCGTTTTTGCCCTTTTTGCCACAATAGCACACCTCTGTTTATCCTCTTGAAAAGTCGGGATTTTTCTAAGGGACCAGCAGTGATGCTTTTGTCTTTCCTATTGTTCCCCCACAATAGTTCATATTATTTACATTACATTGTTCTACTGTTTTTGTTTTATTTTTCCACAATAATGCATATTAGCATTCAAAAATATTTCGTTTTTGCCCTTTTTGCCACAATAGCACACCTCTGTTTATCCTCTTGAAAAGTCTGGATTTTTCTAAGGGACCAGCAGTGATGCTTTTGTCTTTCCTGTTGTTCCTCCACAATAGTTCATATTATTTACATTATATTGTTCTACTGTTTTTGTTTTATTTTTCCACAATAATGCATATTAGCATTCAAAAATGTTTCGTTTTTGCCCTTTTTGCCACAATAGCACACCTCTGTTTATCCTCTTGAAAAGTCTGGATTTTTTTAAGGGACCAGCAGTGATGCTTTTGTCTTTCCTATTGTTCCTCCACAATAGTTCATATTATTTACATTATATTGTTCTACTGTTTTTGTTTTATTTTTCCACAATAATGCATATTAGCATTCAAAAATGTTTCGTTTTTGCCCTTTTTGCCACAATAGCACACCTCTGTTTATCCTCTTGAAAAGTCGGGATTTTTCTAAGGGACCAGCAGTGATGCTTTTGTCTTTCCTATTGTTCCTCCACAATAGTTCATATTATTTACATTATATTGTTCTACTGTTTTTGTTTTATTTTTCCACAATAATGCATATTAGCATTCAAAAATGTTTCGTTTTTGCCCTTTTTGCCACAATAGCACACCTCTGTTTATCCTCTTGAAAAGTCGGGATTTTTCTAAGAGACCAGCAGTGATGCTTTTGTCTTTCCTATTGTTCCTCCACAATAGTTCATATTATTTACATTATATTGTTCTACTGTTTTTGTTTTATTTTTCCACAATAATGCATATTAGCATTCAAAAATGTTTCGTTTTTGCCCTTTTTGCCACAATAGCACACCTCTGTTTATCCTCTTGAAAAGTCGGGATTTTTCTAAGGGACCAGCAGTCATGCTTTTGTCTTTCCTATTGTTCCTCCACAATAGTTCATATTATTTACATTATATTGTTCTACTGTTTTTGTTTTATTTTTCCACAATAATGCATATTAACATTCAAAAATGTTTCGTTTTTGCCCTTTTTGCCACAATAGCACACCTCTGTTTATCCTCTTGAAAAGTCGGGATTTTTCTAAGGGACCAGCAGTGATGCTTTTGTCTTTCCTATTGTTCCTCCACAATAGTTCATATTATTTACATTATATTGTTCTACTGTTTTTGTTTTATTTTTCCACAATAATGCATATTAGCATTCAAAAATGTTTCGTTTTTGCCCTTTTTGCCACAATAGCACACCTCTGTTTATCCTCTTGAAAAGTCGGGATTTTTCTAAGAGACCAGCAGTGATGCTTTTGTCTTTCCTATTGTTCCTCCACAATAGTTCATATTATTTACATTATATTGTTCTACTGTTTTAGTTTTATTTTTCCACAATAATGCATATTAGCATTCAAAAATGTTTCGTTTTTGCCCTTTTTGCCACAATAGCACACCTCTGTTTATCCTCTTGAAAAGTCGGGATTTTTCTAAGGGACCAGCAGTGATGCTTTTGTCTTTCCTATTGTTCCTCCACAATAGTTCATATTATTTACATTATATTATTCTACTGTTTTTGTTTTATTTTTCCACAATAATGCATTCAAAAATGTTTCGTTTTTGCCCTTTTTGCCACAATAGCACACCTCTGTTTATCCTCTTGAAAAGTCGGGATTTTTCTAAGGGACCAGCAGTGATGCTTTTGTCTTTCCTATTGTTCCTCCACAATAGTTCATATTATTTACATTATATTATTCTACTGTTTTTGTTTTATTTTTCCACAATAATGCATTCAAAAATGTTTCGTTTTTGCCCTTTTTGCCACAATAGCACACCTCTGTTTATCCTCTTGAAAAGTCGGGATTTTTCTAAGGGACCAGCAGTGATGCTTTTGTCTTTCCTATTGTTCCTCCACAATAGTTCATATTATTTACATTATATTGTTCTACTGTTTTTGTTTTATTTTTCCACATAATGCATAATTGCATTCAAAAATGTTTCGTTTTTGCCCTTTTTGCCACAATAGCACACCTCTGTTTATCCTCTTGAAAAGTCGGAATTTTTCTAAGGGACCAGCAGTGATGCTTTTGTCTTTCCTATTGTTCCTCCACAATAGTTCATATTATTTACATTATATTGTTCTACTGTTTTTGTTTTATTTTTCCACAATAATGCATATTAGCATTCAAAAATGTTTCGTTTTTGCCCTTTTTGCCACAATAGCACACCTCTGTTTATCCTCTTGAAAAGTCGGGATTTTTCTAAGGGACCAGCAGTGATGCTTTTGTCTTTCCTATTGTTCCTCCACAATAGTTCATATTATTTACATTATATTGTTCTACTGTTTTTGTGTTATTTTTCCACAATAATGCATATTAGCATTCAAAAATGTTTCGTTTTTGCCCTTTTTGCCACAATAGCACACCTCTGTTTACCCTCTTGAAAAGTCGGGATTTTTCTAAGGGACCAGCAGTGATGCTTTTGTCTTTCCTATTGTTCCTCCACAATAGTTCATATTATTTACATTACATTGTTCTACTGTTTTTGTTTTATTTTTCCACAATAATGCATTCAAAAATGTTTCGTTTTTGCCCTTTTTGCCACAATAGCACACCTCTGTTTATCCCCTTGAAAAGTCGGGATTTTTCTAAGGGACCAGCAGTGATGCTTTTGTCTTTCCTATTGTTCCTCCACAATAGTTCATATTATTTACATTATATTGTCCTACTGTCTTTGTTTTTTTTCCACAATAATGCATATTTGCATTCAAAAATGTTTCGTTTTTGCCCTTTTTGCCACAATAGCACACCTCTGTTTATCCTCTTGAAAAGTCGGGATTTTTCTAAGGGACCAGCAGTGATGCTTTTGTCTTTCCTATTGTTCCTCCACAACAGTTCATATTATTTACATTACATTGTTCTACTGTTTTTGTTTTATTTTTCCACAATAATGCATATTAGCATTCAAAAATGTTTCGTTTTTGCCCTTTTTGCCACAATAGCACACCTCTGTTTATCCTCTTGAAAAGTCTGGATTTTTCTAAGGGACCAGCAGTGATGCTTTTGTCTTTCCTATTGTTCCTCCACAATAGTTCATATTATTTACATTTTATTGTTCTACTGTTTTTGTTTTATTTTTCCACAATAATGCATATTAGCATTCAAAAATGTTTCGTTTTTGCCCTTTTTGCCACAATAGCACACCTCTGTTTATCCTCTTGAAAAGTCGGGATTTTTCTAAGGGAGCAGCAGTGATGCTTTTGTCTTTCCTATTGTTCCTCCACAATAGTTCATATTATTTACATTATATTGTTCTACTGTTTTTGTTTTATTTTTCCACAATAATGCATATTAGCATTCAAAAATGTTTCGTTTTTGCCCTTTTTGCCACAATTGCACACCTCTGTTTATCCTCTTGAAAAGTCGGGATTTTTCTAAGGGACCAGCAGTGATGCTTTTGTCTTTCCTATTGTTCCTCCACAATAGTTCATATTATTTACATTATATTGTTCTACTGTTTTTGTTTTATTTTTCCACAATAATGCATATTAGCATTCAAAAATGTTTCGTTTTTGCCCTTTTTGCCACAATAGCACACCTCTGTTTATCCTCTTGAAAAGTCGGGATTTTTCTAAGGGACCAGCAGTGATGCTTTTGTCTTTCCTATTGTTCCTCCACAATAGTTCATATTATTTACATTATATTGTTCTACTGTTTTTCTTTTATTTTTCCACAATAATGCATTTTAGCATTCAAAAATGTTTCGTTTTTGCCCTTTTTGCCACAATAGCACACCTCTGTTTATCCTCTTGAAAAGTCGGGATTTTTCTAAGGGACCAGCAGTGATGCTTTTGTCTTTCCTATTGTTCCTCCACAATAGTTCATATTATTTACATTATATTGTTCTACTGTTTTTGTTTTATTTTTCCACATAATGCATAATTGCATTCAAAAATGTTTCGTTTTTGCCCTTTTTGCCACAATAGCACACCTCTGTTTATCCTCTTGAAAAGTCGGGATTTTTCTAAGGGACCAGCAGTGATGCTTTTGTCTTTCCTATTGTTCCTCCACAATAGTTCATATTATTTACATTATATTGTTCTACTGTTTTTGTTTTATTTTTCCACAATAATGCATATTAGCATTCAAAAATGTTTCGTTTTTGCCCTTTTTGCCACAATAGCACACCTCTGTTTATCCTCTTGAAAAGTCGGGATTTTTCTAAGGGACCAGCAGTGATGCTTTTGTCTTTCCTATTGTTCCTCCACAATAGTTCATATTATTTACATTATATTGTTCTACTGTTTTTGTGTTATTTTTCCACAATAATGCATATTAGCATTCAAAAATGTTTCGTTTTTGCCCTTTTTGCCACAATAGCACACCTCTGTTTACCCTCTTGAAAAGTCGGGATTTTTCTAAGGGACCAGCAGTGATGCTTTTGTCTTTCCTATTGTTCCTCCACAATAGTTCATATTATTTACATTACATTGTTCTACTGTTTTTGTTTTATTTTTCCACAATAATGCATTCAAAAATGTTTCGTTTTTGCCCTTTTTGCCACAATAGCACACCTCTGTTTATCCCCTTGAAAAGTCGGGATTTTTCTAAGGGACCAGCAGTGATGCTTTTGTCTTTCCTATTGTTCCTCCACAATAGTTCATATTATTTACATTATATTGTCCTACTGTCTTTGTTTTTTTTTTCCACAATAATGCATATTTGCATTCAAAAATGTTTCGTTTTTGCCCTTTTTGCCACAATAGCACACCTCTGTTTATCCTCTTGAAAAGTCGGGATTTTTCTAAGGGACCAGCAGTGATGCTTTTGTCTTTCCTATTGTTCCTCCACAACAGTTCATATTATTTACATTACATTGTTCTACTGTTTTTGTTTTATTTTTCCACAATAATGCATATTAGCATTCAAAAATGTTTCGTTTTTGCCCTTTTTGCCACAATAGCACACCTCTGTTTATCCTCTTGAAAAGTCTGGATTTTTCTAAGGGACCAGCAGTGATGCTTTTGTCTTTCCTATTGTTCCTCCACAATAGTTCATATTATTTACATTTTATTGTTCTACTGTTTTTGTTTTATTTTTCCACAATAATGCATATTAGCATTCAAAAATGTTTCGTTTTTGCCCTTTTTGCCACAATAGCACACCTCTGTTTATCCTCTTGAAAAGTCGGGATTTTTCTAAGGGAGCAACAGTGATGCTTTTGTCTTTCCTATTGTTCCTCCACAATAGTTCATATTATTTACATTATATTGTTCTACTGTTTTTGTTTTATTTTTCCACAATAATGCATATTAGCATTCAAAAATGTTTCGTTTTTGCCCTTTTTGCCACAATTGCACACCTCTGTTTATCCTCTTGAAAAGTCGGGATTTTTCTAAGGGACCAGCAGTGATGCTTTTGTCTTTCCTATTGTTCCTCCACAATAGTTCATATTATTTACATTATATTGTTCTACTGTTTTTGTTTTATTTTTCCACAATAATGCATATTAGCATTCAAAAATGTTTCGTTTTTGCCCTTTTTGCCACAATAGCACACCTCTGTTTATCCTCTTGAAAAGTCGGGATTTTTCTAAGGGACCAGCAGTGATGCTTTTTGTCTTTCCTATTGTTCCTCCACAATAGTTCATATTATTTACATTATATTGTTCTACTGTTTTTCTTTTATTTTTCCACAATAATGCATTTTAGCATTCAAAAATGTTTCGTTTTTGCCCTTTTTTGCCACAATAGCACACCTCTGTTTATCCTCTTGAAAAGTCGGGATTTTTCTAAGGGACCAGCAGTGATGCTTTTGTCTTTCCTATTGTTCCTCCACAATAGTTCATATTATTTACATTATATTGTTCTACTGTTTTTGTTTTATTTTTCCACATAATGCATAATTGCATTCAAAAATGTTTCGTTTTTGCCCTTTTTGCCACAATAGCACACCTCTGTTTATCCTCTTGAAAAGTCGGGATTTTTCTAAGGGACCAGCAGTGATGCTTTTGTCTTTCCTATTGTTCCTCCACAATAGTTCATATTATTTACATTATATTGTTCTACTGTTTTTGTTTTATTTTTCCACAATAATGCATATTAAGCATTCAAAAATGTTTCGTTTTTGCCCTTTTTGCCACAATAGCACACCTCTGTTTATCCTCTTGAAAAGTCGGGATTTTTCTAAGGGACCAGCAGTGATGCTTTTGTCTTTCCTATTGTTCCTCCACAATAGTTCATATTATTTACATTATATTGTTCTACTGTTTTTGTTTTATTTTTTCCACAATAATGCATATTAGCATTCAAAAATGTTTCGTTTTTGCCCTTTTTGCCACAATAGCACACCTCTGTTTATCCTCTTGAAAAGTCGGGATTTTTCTAAGGGACCAGCAGTGATGCTTTTTGTCTTTCCTATTGTTCCTCCACAATAGTTCATATTATTTACATTATATTGTTCTACTGTTTTTGTGTTATTTTTCCACAATAATGCATATTAGCATTCAAAAATGTTTCGTTTTTGCCCTTTTTGCCACAATAGCACACCTCTGTTTACCCTCTTGAAAAGTCGGGATTTTTCTAAGGGACCAGCAGTGATGCTTTTTGTCCTTTCCTATTGTTCCTCCACAATAGTTCATATTATTTACATTACATTGTTCTACTGTTTTTGTTTTATTTTTCCACAATAATGCATTCAAAAATGTTTCGTTTTTGCCCTTTTTGCCACAATAGCACACCTCTGTTTATCCCCTTGAAAAGTCGGGATTTTTCTAAGGGACCAGCAGTGATGCTTTTGTCTTTCCTATTGTTCCTCCACAATAGTTCATATTATTTACATTATATTGTCCTACTGTCTTTGTTTTTTTTTTCCACAATAATGCATATTTGCATTCAAAAATGTTTCGTTTTTGCCCTTTTTGCCACAATAGCACACCTCTGTTTATCCTCTTGAAAAGTCGGGATTTTTCTAAGGGACCAGCAGTGATGCTTTTGTCTTTCCTATTGTTCCTCCACAACAGTTCATATTATTTACATTACATTGTTCTACTGTTTTTGTTTTATTTTTCCACAATAATGCATATTAGCATTCAAAAATGTTTCGTTTTTGCCCTTTTTGCCACAATAGCACACCTCTGTTTATCCTCTTGAAAAGTCTGGATTTTTCTAAGGGACCAGCAGTGATGCTTTTGTCTTTCCTATTGTTCCTCCACAATAGTTCATATTATTTACATTTTATTGTTCTACTGTTTTTGTTTTATTTTTCCACAATAATGCATATTAGCATTCAAAAATGTTTCGTTTTTGCCCTTTTTGCCACAATAGCACACCTCTGTTTATCCTCTTGAAAAGTCGGGATTTTTCTAAGGGAGCAGCAGTGATGCTTTTGTCTTTCCTATTGTTCCTCCACAATAGTTCATATTATTTACATTATATTGTTCTACTGTTTTTGTTTTATTTTTCCACAATAATGCATATTAGCATTCAAAAATGTTTCGTTTTTGCCCTTTTTGCCACAATTGCACACCTCTGTTTATCCTCTTGAAAAGTCGGGATTTTTCTAAGGGACCAGCAGTGATGCTTTTGTCTTTCCTATTGTTCCTCCACAATAGTTCATATTATTTACATTATATTGTTCTACTGTTTTTGTTTTATTTTTTCCACAATAATGCATATTAGCATTCAAAAATGTTTCGTTTTTGCCCTTTTTGCCACAATAGCACACCTCTGTTTATCCTCTTGAAAAGTCGGGATTTTTCTAAGGGACCAGCAGTGATGCTTTTGTCTTTCCTATTGTTCCTCCACAATAGTTCATATTATTTACATTATATTGTTCTACTGTTTTTTCTTTTATTTTTTCCACAATAATGCATTTTAGCATTCAAAAATGTTTCGTTTTTGCCCCTTTTTGCCACAATAGCACACCTCTGTTTATCCTCTTGAAAAGTCGGGATTTTTCTAAGGGACCAGCAGTGATGCTTTTGTCTTTCCTATTGTTCCTCCACAATAGTTCATATTATTTACATTATATTGTTCTACTGTTTTTGTTTTATTTTTCCACATAATGCATAATTGCATTCAAAAATGTTTCGTTTTTGCCCTTTTTGCCACAATAGCACACCTCTGTTTATCCTCTTGAAAAGTCGGGATTTTTCTAAGGGACCAGCAGTGATGCTTTTGTCTTTCCTATTGTTCCTCCACAATAGTTCATATTATTTACATTATATTGTTCTACTGTTTTTGTTTTATTTTTCCACAATAATGCATATTAGCATTCAAAAATGTTTCGTTTTTGCCCTTTTTGCCACAATAGCACACCTCTGTTTATCCTCTTGAAAAGTCGGGATTTTTCTAAGGGACCAGCAGTGATGCTTTTGTCTTTCCTATTGTTCCTCCTCCACAATAGTTCATATTATTTACATTATATTGTTCTACTGTTTTTGTGTTATTTTTCCACAATAATGCATATTAGCATTCAAAAATGTTTCGTTTTTGCCCTTTTTGCCACAATAGCACACCTCTGTTTACCCTCTTGAAAAGTCGGGATTTTTCTAAGGGGACCAGCAGTGATGCTTTTGTCTTTCCTATTGTTCCTCCACAATAGTTCATATTATTTACATTACATTGTTCTACTGTTTTTGTTTTATTTTTCCACAATAATGCATATTAGCATTCAAAAATGTTTCGTTTTTGCCCTTTTTGCCACAATAGCACACCTCTGTTTATCCTCTTGAAAAGTCTGGATTTTTCTAAGGGACCAGCAGTGATGCTTTTGTCTTTCCTATTGTTCCTCCACAATAGTTCATATTATTTACATTTTATTGTTCTACTGTTTTTGTTTTATTTTTCCACAATAATGCATATTAGCATTCAAAAATGTTTCGTTTTTGCCCTTTTTGCCACAATAGCACACCTCTGTTTATCCTCTTGAAAAGTCGGGATTTTTCTAAGGGAGCAGCAGTGATGCTTTTGTCTTTCCTATTGTTCCTCCACAATAGTTTCATATTATTTACATTATATTGTTCTACTGTTTTTGTTTTATTTTTCCACAATAATGCATATTAGCATTCAAAAATGTTTCGTTTTTGCCCTTTTTGCCACAATTGCACACCTCTGTTTATCCTCTTGAAAAGTCGGGATTTTTCTAAGGGACCAGCAGTGATGCTTTTGTCTTTCCTATTGTTCCTCCACAATAGTTCATATTATTTACATTATATTGTTCTACTGTTTTTGTTTTATTTTTCCACAATAATGCATATTAGCATTCAAAAATGTTTCGTTTTTGCCCTTTTTGCCACAATAGCACACCTCTGTTTATCCTCTTGAAAAGTCGGGATTTTTCTAAGGGACCAGCAGTGATGCTTTTGTCTTTCCTATTGTTCCTCCACAATAGTTCATATTATTTACATTATATTGTTCTACCTGTTTTTCTTTTATTTTTCCACAATAATGCATTTTAGCATTCAAAATGTTTCGTTTTTGCCCTTTTTGCCACAATAGCACACCTCTGTTTATCCTCTTTGAAAAGTCGGGATTTTTCTAAGGGACCAGCAGTGATGCTTTTGTCTTTCCTATTGTTCCTCCACAATAGTTCATATTATTATACATTATATTGTTCTACTGTTTTTGTTTTATTTTTCCACATAATGCATAATTGCATTCAAAAATGTTTCGTTTTTTGCCCTTTTTGCCACAATAGCACACCTCTGTTTATCCTCTTGAAAAGTCGGGATTTTTCTAAGGGACCAGCAGTGATGCTTTTGTCTTTCCTATTGTTCCTCCACAATAGTTCATATTATTTACATTATATTGTTCTACTGTTTTTGTTTTATTTTTCCACAATAATGCATATTAGCATTCAAAAATGTTTCGTTTTTGCCCTTTTTGCCACAATAGCACACCTCTGTTTATCCTCTTGAAAAGTCGGGATTTTCTAAGGGACCAGCAGTGATGCTTTTGTCTTTCCTATTGTTCCTCCACAATAGTTCATATTATTTACATTATATTGTTCTACTGTTTTTGTGTTATTTTTCCACAATAATGCATATTAGCATTCAAAAATGTTTCGTTTTTGCCCTTTTTGCCACAATAGCACACCTCTGTTTACCCTCTTGAAAAGTCGGGATTTTTCTAAGGGACCAGCAGTGATGCTTTTGTCTTTCCTATTGTTCCTCCACAATAGTTCATATTATTTACATTACATTGTTCTACTGTTTTTGTTTTATTTTTCCACAATAATGCATTCAAAAATGTTTCGTTTTTGCCCTTTTTGCCACAATAGCACACCTCTGTTTATCCCCTTGAAAAGTCGGGATTTTTCTAAGGGACCAGCAGTGATGCTTTTGTCTTTCCTATTGTTCCTCCACAATAGTTCATATTATTTACATTATATTGTCCTACTGTCTTTGTTTTTTTTCCCACAATAATGCATATTAGCATTCAAAAATGTTTCGTTTTTGCCCTTTTTGCCACAATAGCACACCTCTGTTTATCCTCTTGAAAAGTCGGGATTTTTCTAAGGGGACCAGCAGTGATGCTTTTGTCTTTCCTATTGTTCCTCCACAACAGTTCATATTATTTACATTACATTGTTCTACTGTTTTTGTTTTATTTTTTCCACAATAATGCATATTAGCATTCAAAAATGTTTCGTTTTTGCCCTTTTTGCCACAATAGCACACCTCTGTTTATCCTCTTGAAAAGTCTGGATTTTTCTAAGGGACCAGCAGTGATGCTTTTGTCTTTCCTATTGTTCCTCCACAATAGTTCATATTATTTACATTTTATTGTTCTACTGTTTTTGTTTTATTTTTCCACAATAATGCATATTAGCATTCAAAAATGTTTCGTTTTTTGCCCTTTTTGCCACAATAGCACACCTCTGTTTATCCTCTTGAAAAGTCGGGATTTTTCTAAGGGAGCAGCAGTGATGCTTTTGTCTTTCCTATTGTTCCTCCACAATAGTTCATATTATTTACATTATATTGTTCTACTGTTTTTGTTTTATTTTTCCACAATAATGCATATTAGCATTCAAAAATGTTTCGTTTTTGCCCTTTTTGCCACAATAGCACACCTCTGTTTATCCTCTTGAAAAGTCGGGATTTTTCTAAGGGACCAGCAGTGATGCTTTTGTCTTTCCTATTGTTCCTCCACAATAGTTCATATTATTTACATTATATTGTTCTACTGTTTTTGTTTTATTTTTCCACAATAATGCATATTAGCATTCAAAAAATGTTTCGTTTTTGCCCTTTTTGCCACAATAGCACACCTCTGTTTATCCTCTTGAAAAGTCGGGATTTTTCTAAGGGACCAGCAGTGATGCTTTTGTCTTTCCTATTGTTCCTCCACAATAGTTCATATTATTTACATTACATTGTTCTACTGTTTTTGTTTTATTTTTCCACAATAATGCATATTAGCATTCAAAAATATTTCGTTTTTGCCCTTTTGGCCACAATAGCACACCTCTGTTTATCCTCTTGAAAAGTCGGGATTTTTCTAAGGGACCAGCAGTGATGCTTTTGTCTTTCCTGTTGTTCC
>NC_140771.1:0-99095 GCF_044657685.1 Stegodyphus dumicola | reverse complement strand
CAACAACAACAACGGAGGAGGAGGAAAAGAGAGAGATCTCTCTCAACAACAACAACGGAGGAGGAGGAAAAGAGAGAGATACTTGTCTATGTTCGGTTTTGTTTGTTCCTCGCGAAAATTTTCTGTTAAAGTTTCATCATTTTCTTCTTCTCCTCATTTTCGTTTATCTTTTATCAGCTGTATAATGCTTACTTGCATGTTCTTCCGTGTGAATTCCAGTTTTCGCTTGTAACTCTATGTTTAAATTGTTTCTCATTTGTCATTTAAAATAGATGGTTTACCTAATTACCATGTGTCTTTCCCATCTCTTCCTTATGCTTTGATTCACACGCTTATGCTATTTTCATGAAATTTTATACGTAAATTCGGTTCGGATATGTTCTTTTTATTATGTGTTCAGCTTCTTTTGTTTCGAATTTAAGTTACGTTTTCGTCACGCAAATATAGCGCTTTATGTGTGTGTATTATACTTGTCTATGTTCGGTTTTGTTTGTTCCTCGCGAAAATTTTCTGTTAAAGTTTCATCATTTTCTTCTTCTCCTCATTTTCGTTTATCTTTTATCAGCTGTATAATGCTTACTTGCATGTTCTTCCGTGTGAATTCCAGTTTTCGCTTGTAACTCTATGTTTAAATTGTTTCTCATTTGTCATTTAAAATAGATGGTTTACCTAATTACCATGTGTCTTTCCCATCTCTTCCTTATGCTTTGATTTCCACGTTTATGCTATTTTCATGAAATTTTATACGTAAATTCGGTTCGGATATGTTCTTTTTATTATGTGTTCAGCCTCTTTTGTTTCGAATTTAAGTTACGTTTTCGTCACGCAAATATAGCGCTTTATGTGTGTGTATTATACTTGTCTATGTTCGGTTTTGTTTGTTCGTCGCGAAAATTTTCTCTTAAAGTTTCATCATTTTCTTCTTCTCCTCATTTTCGTTTATCTTTTATCAGCTGTATAATGCTTACTTGCATGTTCTTCCGTGTGAATTCCAGTTTTCGCTTGTAACTCTATGTTTAAATTGTTTCTCATTTGTCATTTAAAATAGATGGTTTACCTAATTACCATGTGTCTTTCCCATCTCTTCCTTATGCTTTGATTCCCACGTTTATGCTATTTTCATGAAATTTTATACGTAAATTCGGTTCGGATATGTTCTTTTTATTATGTGTTCAGCCTCTTTTGTTTCGAATTTAAGTTACGTTTTCGTCACGCAAATATAGCGCTTTATGTGTGTGTATTATACTTGTCTATGTTCGGTTTTGTTTGTTCCTCGCGAAAATTTTCTGTTAAAGTTTCATCATTTTCTTCTTCTCCTCATTTTCGTTTATATTTTATCAGCTGTATAATGCTTACTTGCATGTTCTTCCGTGTGAATTCCAGTTTTCGCTTGTAACTCTATGTTTAAATTGTTTCTCATTTGTCATTTAAAATAGATGGTTTACGTAATTACCATGTGTCTTTCCCATCTCTTCCTTATGCTTTGATTCCCACGTTTATGCTATTTTCATGAAATTTTATACGTAAATTCGGTTCGGATATGTCCTTTTTATTATGTGTTCAGCCTCTTTTGTTTCGAATTTAAGTTACGTTTTCGTCACGCAAATATAGCGCTTTATGTGTGTGTATTATACTTGTCTATGTTCGGTTTTGTTTGTTCGTCGCGAAAATTTTCTGTTAAAGTTTCATCATTTTCTTCTCCTCATTTTCGTTTATCTTTTATCAGCTGTATAATGCTTACTTGCATGTTCTTCCGTGTGAATTCCAGTTTTCGCTTGTAACTCTATGTTTAAATTGTTTCTCATTTGTCATTTAAAATAGATGGTTTACCTAATTACCATGTGTCTTTCCCATCTCTTCCTTATGCTTTGATTCCCACGTTTATGCTATTTTCATGAAATTTTATATGTAAATTCGGTTCGGATATGTTCTTTTTATTATGTGTTCAGCCTCTTTTGTTTCGAATTTAAGTTACGTTTTCGTCACGCAAATATAGCGCTTTATGTGTGTGTATTATACTTGTCTATGTTCGGTTTTGTTTGTTCCTCGCGAAAATTTTCTGTTAAAGTTTCATCATTTTCTTCTTCTCCTCATTTTCGTTTATCTTTTATCAGCTGTATAATGCTTACTTGCATGTTCTTCCGTGTGAATTCCAGTTTTCGCTTGTAACTCTATGTTTAAATTGTTTCTCATTTGTCATTTAAAATAGATGGTTTACCTAATTACCATGTGTCTTTCCCATCTCTTCCTTATGCTTTGATTCCCACGCTTATGCTATTTTCATGAAATTTTATACGTAAATTCGGTTCGGATATGTTCTTTTTATTATGTGTTCAGCCTCTTTTGTTTCGAATTTAAGTTACGTTTTCGTCACGCAAATATAGCGCTTTATGTGTGTGTATTATACTTGTCTATGTTCGGTTTTGTTTGTTCCTCGCGAAAATTTTCTGTTAAAGTTTCATCATTTTCTTCTTCTCCTCATTTTCGTTTATATTTTATCAGCTGTATAATGCTTACTTGCATGTTCTTCCGTGTGAATTCCAGTTTTCGCTTGTAACTCTATGTTTAAATTGTTTCTCATTTGTCATTTAAAATAGATGGTTTACCTAATTACCATGTGTCTTTCCCATCTCTTCCTTATGCTTTGATTCCCACGTTTATGCTATTTTCATGAAATTTTATACGTAAATTCGGTTCGGATATGTCCTTTTTATTATGTGTTCAGCCTCTTTTGTTTCGAATTTAAGTTACGTTTTCGTCACGCAAATATAGCGCTTTATGTGTGTGTATTATACTTGTCTATGTTCGGTTTTGTTTGTTCCTCGCGAAAATTTTCTCTTAAAGTTTCATCATTTTCTTCTCCTCATTTTCGTTTATCTTTTATCAGCTGTATAATGCTTACTTGCATGTTCTTCCGTGTGAATTCCAGTTTTCGCTTGTAACTCTATGTTTAAATTGTTTCTCATTTGTCATTTAAAATAGATGGTTTACCTAATTACCATGTGTCTTTCCCATCTCTTCCTTATGCTTTGATTCCCA
Source organism: Stegodyphus dumicola (assembly GCF_044657685.1). Classification (NCBI taxonomy): domain Eukaryota; kingdom Metazoa; phylum Arthropoda; class Arachnida; order Araneae; family Eresidae; genus Stegodyphus; species Stegodyphus dumicola. The sequence continues at coordinate 96,056 of NC_140771.1, read as the reverse complement.
CGTTTATGCTATTTTCATGAAATTTTATACGTAAATTCGGTTCGGATATGTCCTTTTTATTATGTGTTCAGCTTCTTTTGTTTCGAATTTAAGTTACGTTTTCGTCACGCAAATATAGCGCTTTATGTGTGTGTATTATACTTGTCTATGTTCGGTTTTGTTTGTACCTCGCGAAAATTTTCTGTTAAAGTTTCATCATTTTCTTCTTCTCCTCATTTTCGTTTATCTTTTATCAGCTGTATAATGCTTACTTGCATGTTCTTCCGTGTGAATTCCAGTTTTCGCTTGTAACTCTATGTTTAAATTGTTTCTCATTTGTCATTTAAAATAGATGGTTTACCTAATTACCATGTGTCTTTCCCATCTCTTCCTTATGCTTTGATTCCCACGTTTATGCTATTTTCATGAAATTTTATACGTAAATTCGGTTCGGATATGTTCTTTTTATTATGTGTTCAGCCTCTTTTGTTTCGAATTTAAGTTACGTTTTCGTCACGCAAATATAGCGCTTTATGTGTGTGTATTATACTTGTCTATGTTCGGTTTTGTTTGTTCCTCGCGAAAATTTTCTGTTAAAGTTTCATCATTTTCTTCTTCTCCTCATTTTCGTTTATCTTTTATCAGCTGTATAATGCTTACTTGCATGTTCTTCCGTGTGAATTCCAGTTTTCGCTTGTAACTCTATGTTTAAATTGTTTCTCATTTGTCATTTAAAATAGATGGTTTACCTAATTACCATGTGTCTTTCCCATCTCTTCCTTATGCTTTGATTCCCACGTTTATGCTATTTTCATGAAATTTTATATGTAAATTCGGTTCGGATATGTTCTTTTTATTATGTGTTCAGCCTCTTTTGTTTCGAATTTAAGTTACGTTTTCGTCACGCAAATATAGCGCTTTATGTGTGTGTATTATACTTGTCTATGTTCGGTTTTGTTTGTTCCTCGCGAAAATTTTCTGTTAAAGTTTCATCATTTTCTTCTTCTCCTCATTTTCGTTTATCTTTTATCAGCTGTATAATGCTTACTTGCATGTTCTTCCGTGTGAATTCCAGTTTTCGCTTGTAACTCTATGTTTAAATTGTTTCTCATTTGTCATTTAAAATAGATGGTTTACCTAATTACCATGTGTCTTTCCCATCTCTTCCTTATGCTTTGATTCCCACGTTTATGCTATTTTCATGAAATTTTATACGTAAATTCGGTTCGGATATGTTCTTTTTATTATGTGTTCAGCCTCTTTTGTTTCGAATTTAAGTTACGTTTTCGTCACGCAAATATAGCGCTTTATGTGTGTGTATTATACTTGTCTATGTTCGGTTTTGTTTGTTCCTCGCGAAAATTTTCTGTTAAAGTTTCATCATTTTCTTCTTCTCCTCATTTTCGTTTATCTTTTATCAGCTGTATAATGCTTACTTGCATGTTCTTCCGTGTGAATTCCAGTTTTCGCTTGTAACTCTATGTTTAAATTGTTTCTCATTTGTCATTTAAAATAGATGGTTTACCTAATTACCATGTGTCTTTCCCATCTCTTCCTTATGCTTTGATTCCCACGTTTATGCTATTTTCATGAAATTTTATACGTAAATTCGGTTCGGATATGTTCTTTTTATTATGTGTTCAGCTTCTTTTGTTTCGAATTTAAGTTACGTTTTCGTCACGCAAATATAGCGCTTTATGTGTGTGTATTATACTTGTCTATGTTCGGTTTTGTTTGTTCCTCGCGAAAATTTTCTGTTAAAGTTTCATCATTTTCTTCTTCTCCTCATTTTCGTTTATCTTTTATCAGCTGTATAATGCTTACTTGCATGTTCTTCCGTGTGAATTCCAGTTTTCGCTTGTAACTCTATGTTTAAATTGTTTCTCATTTGTCATTTAAAATAGATGGTTTACCTAATTACCATGTGTCTTTCCCATCTCTTCCTTATGCTTTGATTCCCACGTTTATGCTATTTTCATGAAATTTTATACGTAAATTCGGTTCGGATATGTTCTTTTTATTATGTGTTCAGCCTCTTTTGTTTCGAATTTAAGTTACGTTTTCGTCACGCAAATATAGCGCTTTATGTGTGTGTATTATACTTGTCTATGTTCGGTTTTGTTTGTTCCTCGCGAAAATTTTCTGTTAAAGTTTCATCATTTTCTTCTTCTCCTCATTTTCGTTTATCTTTTATCAGCTGTATAATGCTTACTTGCATGTTCTTCCGTGTGAATTCCAGTTTTCGCTTGTAACTCTATGTTTAAATTGTTTCTCATTTGTCATTTAAAATAGATGGTTTACCTAATTACCATGTGTCTTTCCCATCTCTTCCTTATGCTTTGATTCCCACGTTTATGCTATTTTCATGAAATTTTATATGTAAATTCGGTTCGGATATGTTCTTTTTATTATGTGTTCAGCCTCTTTTGTTTCGAATTTAAGTTACGTTTTCGTCACGCAAATATAGCGCTTTATGTGTGTGTATTATACTTGTCTATGTTCGGTTTTGTTTGTTCCTCGCGAAAATTTTCTGTTAAAGTTTCATCATTTTCTTCTTCTCCTCATTTTCGTTTATCTTTTATCAGCTGTATAATGCTTACTTGCATGTTCTTCCGTGTGAATTCCAGTTTTCGCTTGTAACTCTATGTTTAAATTGTTTCTCATTTGTCATTTAAAATAGATGGTTTACCTAATTACCATGTGTCTTTCCCATCTCTTCCTTATGCTTTGATTCACACGCTTATGCTATTTTCATGAAATTTTATACGTAAATTCGGTTCGGATATGTTCTTTTTATTATGTGTTCAGCTTCTTTTGTTTCGAATTTAAGTTACGTTTTCGTCACGCAAATATAGCGCTTTATGTGTGTGTATTATACTTGTCTATGTTCGGTTTTGTTTGTTCCTCGCGAAAATTTTCTGTTAAAGTTTCATCATTTTCTTCTTCTCCTCATTTTCGTTTATCTTTTATCAGCTGTATAATGCTTACTTGCATGTTCTTCCGTGTGAATTCCAGTTTTCGCTTGTAACTCTATGTTTAAATTGTTTCTCATTTGTCATTTAAAATAGATGGTTTACCTAATTACCATGTGTCTTTCCCATCTCTTCCTTATGCTTTGATTTCCACGTTTATGCTATTTTCATGAAATTTTATACGTAAATTCGGTTCGGATATGTTCTTTTTATTATGTGTTCAGCCTCTTTTGTTTCGAATTTAAGTTACGTTTTCGTCACGCAAATATAGCGCTTTATGTGTGTGTATTATACTTGTCTATGTTCGGTTTTGTTTGTTCCTCGCGAAAATTTTCTCTTAAAGTTTCATCATTTTCTTCTTCTCCTCATTTTCGTTTATCTTTTATCAGCTGTATAATGCTTACTTGCATGTTCTTCCGTGTGAATTCCAGTTTTCGCTTGTAACTCTATGTTTAAATTGTTTCTCATTTGTCATTTAAAATAGTTGGTTTACGTAATTACCATGTGTCTTTCCCATCTCTTCCTTATGCTTTGATTCCCACGTTTATGCTATTTTCATGAAATTTTATACGTAAATTCGGTTCGGATATGTCCTTTTTATTATGTGTTCAGCCTCTTTTGTTTCGAATTTAAGTTACGTTTTCGTCACGCAAATATAGCGCTTTATGTGTGTGTATTATACTTGTCTATGTTCGGTTTTGTTTGTTCGTCGCGAAAATTTTCTGTTAAAGTTTCATCATTTTCTTCTCCTCATTTTCGTTTATCTTTTATCAGCTGTATAATGCTTACTTGCATGTTCTTCCGTGTGAATTCCAGTTTTCGCTTGTAACTCTATGTTTAAATTGTTTCTCATTTGTCATTTAAAATAGATGGTTTACCTAATTACCATGTGTCTTTCCCATCTCTTCCTTATGCTTTGATTCCCACGTTTATGCTATTTTCATGAAATTTTATATGTAAATTCGGTTCGGATATGTTCTTTTTATTATGTGTTCAGCCTCTTTTGTTTCGAATTTAAGTTACGTTTTCGTCACGCAAATATAGCGCTTTATGTGTGTGTATTATACTTGTCTATGTTCGGTTTTGTTTGTTCCTCGCGAAAATTTTCTGTTAAAGTTTCATCATTTTCTTCTTCTCCTCATTTTCGTTTATCTTTTATCAGCTGTATAATGCTTACTTGCATGTTCTTCCGTGTGAATTCCAGTTTTCGCTTGTAACTCTATGTTTAAATTGTTTCTCATTTGTCATTTAAAATAGATGGTTTACCTAATTACCATGTGTCTTTCCCATCTCTTCCTTATGCTTTGATTCCCACGCTTATGCTATTTTCATGAAATTTTATACGTAAATTCGGTTCGGATATGTTCTTTTTATTATGTGTTCAGCTTCTTTTGTTTCGAATTTAAGTTACGTTTTCGTCACGCAAATATAGCGCTTTATGTGTGTGTATTATACTTGTCTATGTTCGGTTTTGTTTGTTCCTCGCGAAAATTTTCTGTTAAAGTTTCATCATTTTCTTCTTCTCCTCATTTTCGTTTATCTTTTATCAGCTGTATAATGCTTACTTGCATGTTCTTCCGTGTGAATTCCAGTTTTCGCTTGTAACTCTATGTTTAAATTGTTTCTCATTTGTCATTTAAAATAGATGGTTTACCTAATTACCATGTGTCTTTCCCATCTCTTCCTTATGCTTTGATTTCCACGTTTATGCTATTTTCATGAAATTTTATACGTAAATTCGGTTCGGATATGTTCTTTTTATTATGTGTTCAGCCTCTTTTGTTTCGAATTTAAGTTACGTTTTCGTCACGCAAATATAGCGCTTTATGTGTGTGTATTATACTTGTCTATGTTCGGTTTTGTTTGTTCCTCGCGAAAATTTTCTCTTAAAGTTTCATCATTTTCTTCTTCTCCTCATTTTCGTTTATCTTTTATCAGCTGTATAATGCTTACTTGCATGTTCTTCCGTGTGAATTCCAGTTTTCGCTTGTAACTCTATGTTTAAATTGTTTCTCATTTGTCATTTAAAATAGATGGTTTACCTAATTACCATGTGTCTTTCCCATCTCTTCCTTATGCTTTGATTCCCACGCTTATGCTATTTTCATGAAATTTTATACGTAAATTCGGTTCGGATATGTTCTTTTTATTATGTGTTCAGCTTCTTTTGTTTCGAATTTAAGTTACGTTTTCGTCACGCAAATATAGCGCTTTATGTGTGTGTATTATACTTGTCTATGTTCGGTTTTGTTTGTTCCTCGCGAAAATTTTCTGTTAAAGTTTCATCATTTTCTTCTTCTCCTCATTTTCGTTTATCTTTTATCAGCTGTATAATGCTTACTTGCATGTTCTTCCGTGTGAATTCCAGTTTTCGCTTGTAACTCTATGTTTAAATTGTTTCTCATTTGTCATTTAAAATAGATGGTTTACCTAATTACCATGTGTCTTTCCCATCTCTTCCTTATGCTTTGATTTCCACGTTTATGCTATTTTCATGAAATTTTATACGTAAATTCGGTTCGGATATGTTCTTTTTATTATGTGTTCAGCCTCTTTTGTTTCGAATTTAAGTTACGTTTTCGTCACGCAAATATAGCGCTTTATGTGTGTGTATTATACTTGTCTATGTTCGGTTTTGTTTGTTCCTCGCGAAAATTTTCTCTTAAAGTTTCATCATTTTCTTCTTCTCCTCATTTTCGTTTATCTTTTATCAGCTGTATAATGCTTACTTGCATGTTCTTCCGTGTGAATTCCAGTTTTCGCTTGTAACTCTATGTTTAAATTGTTTCTCATTTGTCATTTAAAATAGATGGTTTACCTAATTACCATGTGTCTTTCCCATCTCTTCCTTATGCTTTGATTCCCACGTTTATGCTATTTTCATGAAATTTTATACGTAAATTCGGTTCGGATATGTTCTTTTTATTATGTGTTCAGCCTCTTTTGTTTCGAATTTAAGTTACGTTTTCGTCACGCAAATATAGCGCTTTATGTGTGTGTATTATACTTGTCTATGTTCGGTTTTGTTTGTTCCTCGCGAAAATTTTCTGTTAAAGTTTCATCATTTTCTTCTTCTCCTCATTTTCGTTTATATTTTATCAGCTGTATAATGCTTACTTGCATGTTCTTCCGTGTGAATTCCAGTTTTCGCTTGTAACTCTATGTTTAAATTGTTTCTCATTTGTCATTTAAAATAGTTGGTTTACGTAATTACCATGTGTCTTTCCCATCTCTTCCTTATGCTTTGATTCCCACGTTTATGCTATTTTCATGAAATTTTATACGTAAATTCGGTTCGGATATGTCCTTTTTATTATGTGTTCAGCCTCTTTTGTTTCGAATTTAAGTTACGTTTTCGTCACGCAAATATAGCGCTTTATGTGTGTGTATTATACTTGTCTATGTTCGGTTTTGTTTGTTCGTCGCGAAAATTTTCTGTTAAAGTTTCATCATTTTCTTCTCCTCATTTTCGTTTATCTTTTAGAAGCTGTATAATGCTTACTTGCATGTTCTTCCGTGTGAATTCCAGTTTTCGCTTGTAACTCTATGTTTAAATTGTTTCTCATTTGTCATTTAAAATAGATGGTTTACCTAATTACCATGTGTCTTTCCCATCTCTTCCTTATGCTTTGATTCCCACGTTTATGCTATTTTCATGAAATTTTATATGTAAATTCGGTTCGGATATGTTCTTTTTATTATGTGTTCAGCCTCTTTTGTTTCGAATTTAAGTTACGTTTTCGTCACGCAAATATAGCGCTTTATGTGTGTGTATTATACTTGTCTATGTTCGGTTTTGTTTGTTCCTCGCGAAAATTTTCTGTTAAAGTTTCATCATTTTCTTCTTCTCCTCATTTTCGTTTATCTTTTATCAGCTGTATAATGCTTACTTGCATGTTCTTCCGTGTGAATTCCAGTTTTCGCTTGTAACTCTATGTTTAAATTGTTTCTCATTTGTCATTTAAAATAGATGGTTTACCTAATTACCATGTGTCTTTCCCATCTCTTCCTTATGCTTTGATTCCCACGCTTATGCTATTTTCATGAAATTTTATACGTAAATTCGGTTCGGATATGTTCTTTTTATTATGTGTTCAGCTTCTTTTGTTTCGAATTTAAGTTACGTTTTCGTCACGCAAATATAGCGCTTTATGTGTGTGTATTATACTTGTCTATGTTCGGTTTTGTTTGTTCCTCGCGAAAATTTTCTGTTAAAGTTTCATCATTTTCTTCTTCTCCTCATTTTCGTTTATCTTTTATCAGCTGTATAATGCTTACTTGCATGTTCTTCCGTGTGAATTCCAGTTTTCGCTTGTAACTCTATGTTTAAATTGTTTCTCATTTGTCATTTAAAATAGATGGTTTACCTAATTACCATGTGTCTTTCCCATCTCTTCCTTATGCTTTGATTTCCACGTTTATGCTATTTTCATGAAATTTTATACGTAAATTCGGTTCGGATATGTTCTTTTTATTATGTGTTCAGCCTCTTTTGTTTCGAATTTAAGTTACGTTTTCGTCACGCAAATATAGCGCTTTATGTGTGTGTATTATACTTGTCTATGTTCGGTTTTGTTTGTTCCTCGCGAAAATTTTCTCTTAAAGTTTCATCATTTTCTTCTTCTCCTCATTTTCGTTTATCTTTTATCAGCTGTATAATGCTTACTTGCATGTTCTTCCGTGTGAATTCCAGTTTTCGCTTGTAACTCTATGTTTAAATTGTTTCTCATTTGTCATTTAAAATAGATGGTTTACCTAATTACCATGTGTCTTTCCCATCTCTTCCTTATGCTTTGATTCCCACGTTTATGCTATTTTCATGAAATTTTATACGTAAATTCGGTTCGGATATGTTCTTTTTATTATGTGTTCAGCCTCTTTTGTTTCGAATTTAAGTTACGTTTTCGTCACGCAAATATAGCACTTTATGTGTGTGTATTATACTTGTCTATGTTCGGTTTTGTTTGTTCCTCGCGAAAATTTTCTGTTAAAGTTTCATCATTTTCTTCTTCTCCTCATTTTCGTTTATATTTTATCAGCTGTATAATGCTTACTTGCATGTTCTTCCGTGTGAATTCCAGTTTTCGCTTGTAACTCTATGTTTAAATTGTTTCTCATTTGTCATTTAAAATAGTTGGTTTACGTAATTACCATGTGTCTTTCCCATCTCTTCCTTATGCTTTGATTCCCACGTTTATGCTATTTTCATGAAATTTTATACGTAAATTCGGTTCGGATATGTCCTTTTTATTATGTGTTCAGCCTCTTTTGTTTCGAATTTAAGTTACGTTTTCGTCACGCAAATATAGCGCTTTATGTGTGTGTATTATACTTGTCTATGTTCGGTTTTGTTTGTTCGTCGCGAAAATTTTCTGTTAAAGTTTCATCATTTTCTTCTCCTCATTTTCGTTTATCTTTTATCAGCTGTATAATGCTTACTTGCATGTTCTTCCGTGTGAATTCCAGTTTTCGCTTGTAACTCTATGTTTAAATTGTTTCTCATTTGTCATTTAAAATAGATGGTTTACCTAATTACCATGTGTCTTTCCCATCTCTTCCTTATGCTTTGATTCCCACGTTTATGCTATTTTCATGAAATTTTATATGTAAATTCGGTTCGGATATGTTCTTTTTATTATGTGTTCAGCCTCTTTTGTTTCGAATTTAAGTTACGTTTTCGTCACGCAAATATAGCGCTTTATGTGTGTGTATTATACTTGTCTATGTTCGGTTTTGTTTGTTCCTCGCGAAAATTTTCTGTTAAAGTTTCATCATTTTCTTCTTCTCCTCATTTTCGTTTATCTTTTATCAGCTGTATAATGCTTACTTGCATGTTCTTCCGTGTGAATTCCAGTTTTCGCTTGTAACTCTATGTTTAAATTGTTTCTCATTTGTCATTTAAAATAGTTGGTTTACGTAATTACCATGTGTCTTTCCCATCTCTTCCTTATGCTTTGATTCCCACGTTTATGCTATTTTCATGAAATTTTATACGTAAATTCGGTTCGGATATGTCCTTTTTATTATGTGTTCAGCCTCTTTTGTTTCGAATTTAAGTTACGTTTTCGTCACGCAAATATAGCGCTTTATGTGTGTGTATTATACTTGTCTATGTTCGGTTTTGTTTGTTCGTCGCGAAAATTTTCTGTTAAAGTTTCATCATTTTCTTCTCCTCATTTTCGTTTATCTTTTATCAGCTGTATAATGCTTACTTGCATGTTCTTCCGTGTGAATTCCAGTTTTCGCTTGTAACTCTATGTTTAAATTGTTTCTCATTTGTCATTTAAAATAGATGGTTTACCTAATTACCATGTGTCTTTCCCATCTCTTCCTTATGCTTTGATTCCCACGTTTATGCTATTTTCATGAAATTTTATATGTAAATTCGGTTCGGATATGTTCTTTTTATTATGTGTTCAGCCTCTTTTGTTTCGAATTTAAGTTACGTTTTCGTCACGCAAATATAGCGCTTTATGTGTGTGTATTATACTTGTCTATGTTCGGTTTTGTTTGTTCCTCGCGAAAATTTTCTGTTAAAGTTTCATCATTTTCTTCTTCTCCTCATTTTCGTTTATCTTTTATCAGCTGTATAATGCTTACTTGCATGTTCTTCCGTGTGAATTCCAGTTTTCGCTTGTAACTCTATGTTTAAATTGTTTCTCATTTGTCATTTAAAATAGATGGTTTACCTAATTACCATGTGTCTTTCCCATCTCTTCCTTATGCTTTGATTCCCACGCTTATGCTATTTTCATGAAATTTTATACGTAAATTCGGTTCGGATATGTTCTTTTTATTATGTGTTCAGCTTCTTTTGTTTCGAATTTAAGTTACGTTTTCGTCACGCAAATATAGCGCTTTATGTGTGTGTATTATACTTGTCTATGTTCGGTTTTGTTTGTTCCTCGCGAAAATTTTCTGTTAAAGTTTCATCATTTTCTTCTTCTCCTCATTTTCGTTTATCTTTTATCAGCTGTATAATGCTTACTTGCATGTTCTTCCGTGTGAATTCCAGTTTTCGCTTGTAACTCTATGTTTAAATTGTTTCTCATTTGTCATTTAAAATAGATGGTTTACCTAATTACCATGTGTCTTTCCCATCTCTTCCTTATGCTTTGATTCCAACGTTTATGCTATTTTCATGAAATTTTATACGTAAATTCGGTTCGGATATGTTCTTTTTATTATGTGTTCAGCCTCTTTTGTTTCGAATTTAAGTTACGTTTTCGTCACGCAAATATAGCGCTTTATGTGTGTGTATTATACTTGTCTATGTTCGGTTTTGTTTGTTCCTCGCGAAAATTTTCTGTTAAAGTTTCATCATTTTCTTCTTCTCCTCATTTTCGTTTATATTTTATCAGCTGTATAATGCTTACTTGCATGTTCTTCCGTGTGAATTCCAGTTTTCGCTTGTAACTCTATGTTTAAATTGTTTCTCATTTGTCATTTAAAATAGATGGTTTACCTAATTACCATGTGTCTTTCCCATCTCTTCCTTATGCTTTGATTCCCACGTTTATGCTATTTTTATGAAATTTTATACGTAAATTCGGTTCGGATATGTCCTTTTTATTATGTGTTCAGCCTCTTTTGTTTCGAATTTAAGTTACGTTTTCGTCACGCAAATATAGCGCTTTATGTGTGTGTATTATACTTGTCTATGTTCGGTTTTGTTTGTTCCTCGCGAAAATTTTCTCTTAAAGTTTCATCATTTTCTTCTCCTCATTTTCGTTTATCTTTTATCAGCTGTATAATGCTTACTTGCATGTTCTTCCGTGTGAATTTCAGTTTTCGCTTGTAACTCTATGTTTAAATTGTTTCTCATTTGTCATTTAAAATAGATGGTTTACCTAATTACCATGTGTCTTTCCCATCTCTTCCTTATGCTTTGATTCCCACGTTTATGCTATTTTCATGAAATTTTATACGTAAATTCGGTTCGGATATGTTCTTTTTATTATGTGTTCAGCTTCTTTTGTTTCGAATTTAAGTTACGTTTTCGTCACGCAAATATAGCGCTTTATGTGTGTGTATTATACTTGTCTATGTTCGGTTTTGTTTGTACCTCGCGAAAATTTTCTGTTAAAGTTTCATCATTTTCTTCTTCTCCTCATTTTCGTTTATCTTTTATCAGCTGTATAATGCTTACTTGCATGTTCTTCCGTGTGAATTCCAGTTTTCGCTTGTAACTCTATGTTTAAATTGTTTCTCATTTGTCATTTAAAATAGATGGTTTACCTAATTACCATGTGTCTTTCCCATCTCTTCCTTATGCTTTGATTCCCACGTTTATGCTATTTTCATGAAATTTTATACGTAAATTCGGTTCGGATATGTTCTTTTTATTATGTGTTCAGCCTCTTTTGTTTCGAATTTAAGTTACGTTTTCGTCACGCAAATATAGCGCTTTATGTGTGTGTATTATACTTGTCTATGTTCGGTTTTGTTTGTTCCTCGCGAAAATTTTCTGTTAAAGTTTCATCATTTTCTTCTTCTCCTCATTTTCGTTTATCTTTTATCAGCTGTATAATGCTTACTTGCATGTTCTTCCGTGTGAATTCCAGTTTTCGCTTGTAACTCTATGTTTAAATTGTTTCTCATTTGTCATTTAAAATAGATGGTTTACCTAATTACCATGTGTCTTTCCCATCTCTTCCTTATGCTTTGATTCCCACGTTTATGCTATTTTCATGAAATTTTATATGTAAATTCGGTTCGGATATGTTCTTTTTATTATGTGTTCAGCCTCTTTTGTTTCGAATTTAAGTTACGTTTTCGTCACGCAAATATAGCGCTTTATGTGTGTGTATTATACTTGTCTATGTTCGGTTTTGTTTGTTCCTCGCGAAAATTTTCTGTTAAAGTTTCATCATTTTCTTCTTCTCCTCATTTTCGTTTATCTTTTATCAGCTGTATAATGCTTACTTGCATGTTCTTCCGTGTGAATTCCAGTTTTCGCTTGTAACTCTATGTTTAAATTGTTTCTCATTTGTCATTTAAAATAGATGGTTTACCTAATTACCATGTGTCTTTCCCATCTCTTCCTTATGCTTTGATTCCCACGTTTATGCTATTTTCATGAAATTTTATATGTAAATTCGGTTCGGATATGTTCTTTTTATTATGTGTTCAGCCTCTTTTGTTTCGAATTTAAGTTACGTTTTCGTCACGCAAATATAGCGCTTTATGTGTGTGTATTATACTTGTCTATGTTCGGTTTTGTTTGTTCCTCGCGAAAATTTTCTGTTAAAGTTTCATCATTTTCTTCTTCTCCTCATTTTCGTTTATCTTTTATCAGCTGTATAATGCTTACTTGCATGTTCTTCCGTGTGAATTCCAGTTTTCGCTTGTAACTCTATGTTTAAATTGTTTCTCATTTGTCATTTAAAATAGATGGTTTACCTAATTACCATGTGTCTTTCCCATCTCTTCCTTATGCTTTGATTCCCACGCTTATGCTATTTTCATGAAATTTTATACGTAAATTCGGTTCGGATATGTTCTTTTTATTATGTGTTCAGCTTCTTTTGTTTCGAATTTAAGTTACGTTTTCGTCACGCAAATATAGCGCTTTATGTGTGTGTATTATACTTGTCTATGTTCGGTTTTGTTTGTTCCTCGCGAAAATTTTCTGTTAAAGTTTCATCATTTTCTTCTTCTCCTCATTTTCGTTTATCTTTTATCAGCTGTATAATGCTTACTTGCATGTTCTTCCGTGTGAATTCCAGTTTTCGCTTGTAACTCTATGTTTAAATTGTTTCTCATTTGTCATTTAAAATAGATGGTTTACCTAATTACCATGTGTCTTTCCCATCTCTTCCTTATGCTTTGATTCCAACGTTTATGCTATTTTCATGAAATTTTATACGTAAATTCGGTTCGGATATGTTCTTTTTATTATGTGTTCAGCCTCTTTTGTTTCGAATTTAAGTTACGTTTTCGTCACGCAAATATAGCGCTTTATGTGTGTGTATTATACTTGTCTATGTTCGGTTTTGTTTGTTCCTCGCGAAAATTTTCTGTTAAAGTTTCATCATTTTCTTCTTCTCCTCATTTTCGTTTATATTTTATCAGCTGTATAATGCTTACTTGCATGTTCTTCCGTGTGAATTCCAGTTTTCGCTTGTAACTCTATGTTTAAATTGTTTCTCATTTGTCATTTAAAATAGATGGTTTACCTAATTACCATGTGTCTTTCCCATCTCTTCCTTATGCTTTGATTCCCACGTTTATGCTATTTTTATGAAATTTTATACGTAAATTCGGTTCGGATATGTCCTTTTTATTATGTGTTCAGCCTCTTTTGTTTCGAATTTAAGTTACGTTTTCGTCACGCAAATATAGCGCTTTATGTGTGTGTATTATACTTGTCTATGTTCGGTTTTGTTTGTTCCTCGCGAAAATTTTCTCTTAAAGTTTCATCATTTTCTTCTCCTCATTTTCGTTTATCTTTTATCAGCTGTATAATGCTTACTTGCATGTTCTTCCGTGTGAATTTCAGTTTTCGCTTGTAACTCTATGTTTAAATTGTTTCTCATTTGTCATTTAAAATAGATGGTTTACCTAATTACCATGTGTCTTTCCCATCTCTTCCTTATGCTTTGATTCCCACGTTTATGCTATTTTCATGAAATTTTATACGTAAATTCGGTTCGGATATGTTCTTTTTATTATGTGTTCAGCTTCTTTTGTTTCGAATTTAAGTTACGTTTTCGTCACGCAAATATAGCGCTTTATGTGTGTGTATTATACTTGTCTATGTTCGGTTTTGTTTGTACCTCGCGAAAATTTTCTGTTAAAGTTTCATCATTTTCTTCTTCTCCTCATTTTCGTTTATCTTTTATCAGCTGTATAATGCTTACTTGCATGTTCTTCCGTGTGAATTCCAGTTTTCGCTTGTAACTCTATGTTTAAATTGTTTCTCATTTGTCATTTAAAATAGATGGTTTACCTAATTACCATGTGTCTTTCCCATCTCTTCCTTATGCTTTGATTCCCACGTTTATGCTATTTTCATGAAATTTTATACGTAAATTCGGTTCGGATATGTTCTTTTTATTATGTGTTCAGCCTCTTTTGTTTCGAATTTAAGTTACGTTTTCGTCACGCAAATATAGCGCTTTATGTGTGTGTATTATACTTGTCTATGTTCGGTTTTGTTTGTTCCTCGCGAAAATTTTCTGTTAAAGTTTCATCATTTTCTTCTTCTCCTCATTTTCGTTTATCTTTTATCAGCTGTATAATGCTTACTTGCATGTTCTTCCGTGTGAATTCCAGTTTTCGCTTGTAACTCTATGTTTAAATTGTTTCTCATTTGTCATTTAAAATAGATGGTTTACCTAATTACCATGTGTCTTTCCCATCTCTTCCTTATGCTTTGATTCCCACGTTTATGCTATTTTCATGAAATTTTATATGTAAATTCGGTTCGGATATGTTCTTTTTATTATGTGTTCAGCCTCTTTTGTTTCGAATTTAAGTTACGTTTTCGTCACGCAAATATAGCGCTTTATGTGTGTGTATTATACTTGTCTATGTTCGGTTTTGTTTGTTCCTCGCGAAAATTTTCTGTTAAAGTTTCATCATTTTCTTCTTCTCCTCATTTTCGTTTATCTTTTATCAGCTGTATAATGCTTACTTGCATGTTCTTCCGTGTGAATTCCAGTTTTCGCTTGTAACTCTATGTTTAAATTGTTTCTCATTTGTCATTTAAAATAGATGGTTTACCTAATTACCATGTGTCTTTCCCATCTCTTCCTTATGCTTTGATTCACACGCTTATGCTATTTTCATGAAATTTTATACGTAAATTCGGTTCGGATATGTTCTTTTTATTATGTGTTCAGCCTCTTTTGTTTCGAATTTAAGTTACGTTTTCGTCACGCAAATATAGCGCTTTATGTGTGTGTATTATACTTGTCTATGTTCGGTTTTGTTTGTTCCTCGCGAAAATTTTCTCTTAAAGTTTCATCATTTTCTTCTTCTCCTCATTTTCGTTTATATTTTATCAGCTGTATAATGCTTACTTGCATGTTCTTCCGTGTGAATTCCAGTTTTCGCTTGTAACTCTATGTTTAAATTGTTTCTCATTTGTCATTTAAAATAGATGGTTTACGTAATTACCATGTGTCTTTCCCATCTCTTCCTTATGCTTTGATTCCCACGTTTATGCTATTTTCATGAAATTTTATACGTAAATTCGGTTCGGATATGTCCTTTTTATTATGTGTTCAGCCTCTTTTGTTTCGAATTTAAGTTACGTTTTCGTCACGCAAATATAGCGCTTTATGTGTGTGTATTATACTTGTCTATGTTCGGTTTTGTTTGTTCGTCGCGAACATTTTCTGTTAAAGTTTCATCATTTTCTTCTCCTCATTTTCGTTTATCTTTTATCAGCTGTATAATGCTTACTTGCATGTTCTTCCGTGTGAATTCCAGTTTTCGCTTGTAACTCTATGTTTAAATTGTTTCTCATTTGTCATTTAAAATAGATGGTTTACCTAATTACCATGTGTCTTTCCCATCTCTTCCTTATGCTTTGATTCCCACGTTTATGCTATTTTCATGAAATTTTATATGTAAATTCGGTTCGGATATGTTCTTTTTATTATGTGTTCAGCCTCTTTTGTTTCGAATTTAAGTTACGTTTTCGTCACGCAAATATAGCGCTTTATGTGTGTGTATTATACTTGTCTATGTTCGGTTTTGTTTGTTCCTCGCGAAAATTTTCTGTTAAAGTTTCATCATTTTCTTCTTCTCCTCATTTTCGTTTATCTTTTATCAGCTGTATAATGCTTACTTGCATGTTCTTCCGTGTGAATTCCAGTTTTCGCTTGTAACTCTATGTTTAAATTGTTTCTCATTTGTCATTTAAAATAGATGGTTTACCTAATTACCATGTGTCTTTCCCATCTCTTCCTTATGCTTTGATTCCCACGCTTATGCTATTTTCATGAAATTTTATACGTAAATTCGGTTCGGATATGTTCTTTTTATTATGTGTTCAGCTTCTTTTGTTTCGAATTTAAGTTACGTTTTCCTCACGCAAATATAGCGCTTTATGTGTGTGTATTATACTTGTCTATGTTCGGTTTTGTTTGTTCCTCGCGAAAATTTTCTGTTAAAGTTTCATCATTTTCTTCTTCTCCTCATTTTCGTTTATCTTTTATCAGCTGTATAATGCTTACTTGCATGTTCTTCCGTGTGAATTCCAGTTTTCGCTTGTAACTCTATGTTTAAATTGTTTCTCATTTGTCATTTAAAATAGATGGTTTACCTAATTACCATGTGTCTTTCCCATCTCTTCCTTATGCTTTGATTTCCACGTTTATGCTATTTTCATGAAATTTTATACGTAAATTCGGTTCGGATATGTTCTTTTTATTATGTGTTCAGCCTCTTTTGTTTCGAATTTAAGTTACGTTTTCGTCACGCAAATATAGCGCTTTATGTGTGTGTATTATACTTGTCTATGTTCGGTTTTGTTTGTTCCTCGCGAAAATTTTCTGTTAAAGTTTCATCATTTTCTTCTTCTCCTCATTTTCGTTTATATTTTATCAGCTGTATAATGCTTACTTGCATGTTCTTCCGTGTGAATTCCAGTTTTCGCTTGTAACTCTATGTTTAAATTGTTTCTCATTTGTCATTTAAAATAGATGGTTTACCTAATTACCATGTGTCTTTCCCATCTCTTCCTTATGCTTTGATTCCCACGTTTATGCTATTTTCATGAAATTTTATACGTAAATTCGGTTCGGATATGTCCTTTTTATTATGTGTTCAGCCTCTTTTGTTTCGAATTTAAGTTACGTTTTCGTCACGCAAATATAGCGCTTTATGTGTGTGTATTATACTTGTCTATGTTCGGTTTTGTTTGTTCCTCGCGAAAATTTTCTCTTAAAGTTTCATCATTTTCTTCTCCTCATTTTCGTTTATCTTTTATCAGCTGTATAATGCTTACTTGCATGTTCTTCCGTGTGAATTCCAGTTTTCGCTTGTAACTCTATGTTTAAATTGTTTCTCATTTGTCATTTAAAATAGATGGTTTACCTAATTACCATGTGTCTTTCCCATCTCTTCCTTATGCTTTGATTCCCACATTTATGCTATTTTCATGAAATTTTATACGTAAATTCGGTTCGGATATGTTCTTTTTATTATGTGTTCAGCTTCTTTTGTTTCGAATTTAAGTTACGTTTTCGTCACGCAAATATAGCGCTTTATGTGTGTGTATTATACTTGTCTATGTTCGGTTTTGTTTGTACCTCGCGAAAATTTTCTGTTAAAGTTTCATCATTTTCTTCTTCTCCTCATTTTCGTTTATCTTTTATCAGCTGTATAATGCTTACTTGCATGTTCTTCCGTGTGAATTCCAGTTTTCGCTTGTAACTCTATGTTTAAATTGTTTCTCATTTGTCATTTAAAATAGATGGTTTACCTAATTACCATGTGTCTTTCCCATCTCTTCCTTATGCTTTGATTCCCACGTTTATGCTATTTTCATGAAATTTTATATGTAAATTCGGTTCGGATATGTTCTTTTTATTATGTGTTCAGCCTCTTTTGTTTCGAATTTAAGTTACGTTTTCGTCACGCAAATATAGCGCTTTATGTGTGTGTATTATACTTGTCTATGTTCGGTTTTGTTTGTTCCTCGCGAAAATTTTCTGTTAAAGTTTCATCATTTTCTTCTTCTCCTCATTTTTGTTTATCTTTTATCAGCTGTATAATGCTTACTTGCATGTTCTTCCGTGTGAATTCCAGTTTTCGCTTGTAACTCTATGTTTAAATTGTTTCTCATTTGTCATTTAAAATAGATGGTTTACCTAATTACCATGTGTCTTTCCCATCTCTTCCTTATGCTTTGATTCCCACGTTTATGCTATTTTCATGAAATTTTATACGTAAATTCGGTTCGGATATGTTCTTTTTATTATGTGTTCAGCCTCTTTTGTTTCGAATTTAAGTTACGTTTTCGTCACGCAAATATAGCGCTTTATGTGTGTGTATTATACTTGTCTATGTTCGGTTTTGTTTGTTCCTCGCGAAAATTTTCTGTTAAAGTTTCATCATTTTCTTCTTCTCCTCATTTTCGTTTATCTTTTATCAGCTGTATAATGCTTACTTGCATGTTCTTCCGTGTGAATTCCAGTTTTCGCTTGTAACTCTATGTTTAAATTGTTTCTCATTTGTCATTTAAAATAGATGGTTTACCTAATTACCATGTGTCTTTCCCATCTCTTCCTTATGCTTTGATTCCCACGTTTATGCTATTTTCATGAAATTTTATACGTAAATTCGGTTCGGATATGTTCTTTTTATTATGTGTTCAGCCTCTTTTGTTTCGAATTTAAGTTACGTTTTCGTCACGCAAATATAGCGCTTTATGTGTGTGTATTATACTTGTCTATGTTCGGTTTTGTTTGTTCCTCGCGAAAATTTTCTGTTAAAGTTTCATCATTTTCTTCTTCTCCTCATTTTCGTTTATCTTTTATCAGCTGTATAATGCTTACTTGCATGTTCTTCCGTGTGAATTCCAGTTTTCGCTTGTAACTCTATGTTTAAATTGTTTCTCATTTGTCATTTAAAATAGATGGTTTACCTAATTACCATGTGTCTTTCCCATCTCTTCCTTATGCTTTGATTCCCACGTTTATGCTATTTTCATGAAATTTTATACGTAAATTCGGTTCGGATATGTTCTTTTTATTATGTGTTCAGCCTCTTTTGTTTCGAATTTAAGTTACGTTTTCGTCACGCAAATATAGCGCTTTATGTGTGTGTATTATACTTGTCTATGTTCGGTTTTGTTTGTTCCTCGCGAAAATTTTCTGTTAAAGTTTCATCATTTTCTTCTTCTCCTCATTTTCGTTTATCTTTTATCAGCTGTATAATGCTTACTTGCATGTTCTTCCGTGTGAATTCCAGTTTTCGCTTGTAACTCTATGTTTAAATTGTTTCTCATTTGTCATTTAAAATAGATGGTTTACCTAATTACCATGTGTCATTCCCATCTCTTCCTTATGCTTTGATTCCCACGTTTATGCTATTTTCATGAAATTTTATATGTAAATTCGGTTCGGATATGTTCTTTTTATTATGTGTTCAGCCTCTTTTGTTTCGAATTTAAGTTACGTTTTCGTCACGCAAATATAGCGCTTTATGTGTGTGTATTATACTTGTCTATGTTCGGTTTTGTTTGTTCCTCGCGAAAATTTTCTGTTAAAGTTTCATCATTTTCTTCTTCTCCTCATTTTCGTTTATATTTTATCAGCTGTATAATGCTTACTTGCATGTTCTTCCGTGTGAATTCCAGTTTTCGCTTGTAACTCTATGTTTAAATTGTTTCTCATTTGTCATTTAAAATAGATGGTTTACCTAATTACCATGTGTCTTTCCCATCTCTTCCTTATGCTTTGATTCCCACGTTTATGCTATTTTCATGAAATTTTATACGTAAATTCGGTTCGGATATGTCCTTTTTATTATGTGTTCAGCCTCTTTTGTTTCGAATTTAAGTTACGTTTTCGTCACGCAAATATAGCGCTTTATGTGTGTGTATTATACTTGTCTATGTTCGGTTTTGTTTGTTCCTCGCGAAAATTTTCTCTTAAAGTTTCATCATTTTCTTCTCCTCATTGTCGTTTATCTTTTATCAGCTGTATAATGCTTACTTGCATGTTCTTCCGTGTGAATTCCAGTTTTCGCTTGTAACTCTATGTTTAAATTGTTTCTCATTTGTCATTTAAAATAGATGGTTTACCTAATTACCATGTGTCTTTCCCATCTCTTCCTTATGCTTTGATTCCCACGTTTATGCTATTTTCATGAAATTTTATACGTAAATTCGGTTCGGATATGTTCTTTTTATTATGTGTTCAGCTTCTTTTGTTTCGAATTTAAGTTACGTTTTCGTCACGCAAATATAGCGCTTTATGTGTGTGTATTATACTTGTCTATGTTCGGTTTTGTTTGTACCTCGCGAAAATTTTCTGTTAAAGTTTCATCATTTTCTTCTTCTCCTCATTTTCGTTTATCTTTTATCAGCTGTATAATGCTTACTTGCATGTTCTTCCGTGTGAATTCCAGTTTTCGCTTGTAACTCTATGTTTAAATTGTTTCTCATTTGTCATTTAAAATAGATGGTTTACCTAATTACCATGTGTCTTTCCCATCTCTTCCTTATGCTTTGATTCCCACGTTTATGCTATTTTCATGAAATTTTATATGTAAATTCGGTTCGGATATGTTCTTTTTATTATGTGTTCAGCCTCTTTTGTTTCGAATTTAAGTTACGTTTTCGTCACGCAAATATAGCGCTTTATGTGTGTGTATTATACTTGTCTATGTTCGGTTTTGTTTGTTCCTCGCGAAAATTTTCTGTTAAAGTTTCATCATTTTCTTCTTCTCCTCATTTTCGTTTATCTTTTATCAGCTGTATAATGCTTACTTGCATGTTCTTCCGTGTGAATTCCAGTTTTCGCTTGTAACTCTATGTTTAAATTGTTTCTCATTTGTCATTTAAAATAGATGGTTTACCTAATTACCATGTGTCTTTCCCATCTCTTCCTTATGCTTTGATTCCCACGTTTATGCTATTTTCATGAAATTTTATACGTAAATTCGGTTCGGATATGTTCTTTTTATTATGTGTTCAGCCTCTTTTGTTTCGAATTTAAGTTACGTTTTCGTCACGCAAATATAGCGCTTTATGTGTGTGTATTATACTTGTCTATGTTCGGTTTTGTTTGTTCCTCGCGAAAATTTTCTGTTAAAGTTTCATCATTTTCTTCTTCTCCTCATTTTCGTTTATCTTTTATCAGCTGTATAATGCTTACTTGCATGTTCTTCCGTGTGAGTTCCAGTTTTCGCTTGTAACTCTATGTTTAAATTGTTTCTCATTTGTCATTTAAAATAGATGGTTTACCTAATTACCATGTGTCTTTCCCATCTCTTCCTTATGCTTTGATTCCCACGTTTATGCTATTTTCATGAAATTTTATACGTAAATTCGGTTCGGATATGTTCTTTTTATTATGTGTTCAGCCTCTTTTGTTTCGAATTTAAGTTACGTTTTCGTCACGCAAATATAGCGCTTTATGTGTGTGTATTATACTTGTCTATGTTCGGTTTTGTTTGTTCCTCGCGAAAATTTTCTGTTAAAGTTTCATCATTTTCTTCTTCTCCTCATTTTCGTTTATCTTTTATCAGCTGTATAATGCTTACTTGCATGTTCTTCCGTGTGAATTCCAGTTTTCGCTTGTAACTCTATGTTTAAATTGTTTCTCATTTGTCATTTAAAATAGATGGTTTACCTAATTACCATGTGTCTTTCCCATCTCTTCCTTATGCTTTGATTCCCACGTTTATGCTATTTTCATGAAATTTTATATGTAAATTCGGTTCGGATATGTTCTTTTTATTATGTGTTCAGCCTCTTTTGTTTCGAATTTAAGTTACGTTTTCGTCACGCAAATATAGCGCTTTATGTGTGTGTATTATACTTGTCTATGTTCGGTTTTGTTTGTTCCTCGCGAAAATTTTCTGTTAAAGTTTCATCATTTTCTTCTTCTCCTCATTTTCGTTTATCTTTTATCAGCTGTATAATGCTTACTTGCATGTTCTTCCGTGTGAATTCCAGTTTTCGCTTGTAACTCTATGTTTAAATTGTTTCTCATTTGTCATTTAAAATAGATGGTTTACCTAATTACCATGTGTCTTTCCCATCTCTTCCTTATGCTTTGATTCACACGCTTATGCTATTTTCATGAAATTTTATACGTAAATTCGGTTCGGATATGTTCTTTTTATTATGTGTTCAGCCTCTTTTGTTTCGAATTTAAGTTACGTTTTCGTCACGCAAATATAGCGCTTTATGTGTGTGTATTATACTTGTCTATGTTCGGTTTTGTTTGTTCCTCGCGAAAATTTTCTCTTAAAGTTTCATCATTTTCTTCTTCTCCTCATTTTCGTTTATATTTTATCAGCTGTATAATGCTTACTTGCATGTTCTTCCGTGTGAATTCCAGTTTTCGCTTGTAACTCTATGT
Organism: Stegodyphus dumicola; assembly: GCF_044657685.1. Taxonomy (NCBI): domain Eukaryota; kingdom Metazoa; phylum Arthropoda; class Arachnida; order Araneae; family Eresidae; genus Stegodyphus; species Stegodyphus dumicola. The sequence goes on along the minus strand of NC_140771.1, from coordinate 74,056 downwards.
TTAAATTGTTTCTCATTTGTCATTTAAAATAGATGGTTTACGTAATTACCATGTGTCTTTCCCATCTCTTCCTTATGCTTTGATTCCCACGTTTATGCTATTTTCATGAAATTTTATACGTAAATTCGGTTCGGATATGTCCTTTTTATTATGTGTTCAGCCTCTTTTGTTTCGAATTTAAGTTACGTTTTCGTCACGCAAATATAGCGCTTTATGTGTGTGTATTATACTTGTCTATGTTCGGTTTTGTTTGTTCGTCGCGAACATTTTCTGTTAAAGTTTCATCATTTTCTTCTCCTCATTTTCGTTTATCTTTTATCAGCTGTATAATGCTTACTTGCATGTTCTTCCGTGTGAATTCCAGTTTTCGCTTGTAACTCTATGTTTAAATTGTTTCTCATTTGTCATTTAAAATAGATGGTTTACCTAATTACCATGTGTCTTTCCCATCTCTTCCTTATGCTTTGATTCCCACGTTTATGCTATTTTCATGAAATTTTATATGTAAATTCGGTTCGGATATGTTCTTTTTATTATGTGTTCAGCCTCTTTTGTTTCGAATTTAAGTTACGTTTTCGTCACGCAAATATAGCGTTTTATGTGTGTGTATTATACTTGTCTATGTTCGGTTTTGTTTGTTCCTCGCGAAAATTTTCTGTTAAAGTTTCATCATTTTCTTCTTCTCCTCATTTTCGTTTATCTTTTATCAGCTGTATAATGCTTACTTGCATGTTCTTCCGTGTGAATTCCAGTTTTCGCTTGTAACTCTATGTTTAAATTGTTTCTCATTTGTCATTTAAAATAGATGGTTTACCTAATTACCATGTGTCTTTCCCATCTCTTCCTTATGCTTTGATTCCCACGCTTATGCTATTTTCATGAAATTTTATACGTAAATTCGGTTCGGATATGTTCTTTTTATTATGTGTTCAGCTTCTTTTGTTTCGAATTTAAGTTACGTTTTCGTCACGCAAATATAGCGCTTTATGTGTGTGTATTATACTTGTCTATGTTCGGTTTTGTTTGTTCCTCGCGAAAATTTTCTGTTAAAGTTTCATCATTTTCTTCTTCTCCTCATTTTCGTTTATATTTTATCAGCTGTATAATGCTTACTTGCATGTTCTTCCGTGTGAATTCCAGTTTTCGCTTGTAACTCTATGTTTAAATTGTTTCTCATTTGTCATTTAAAATAGATGGTTTACCTAATTACCATGTGTCTTTCCCCATCTCTTCCTTATGCTTTGATTCCCACGTTTATGCTATTTTCATGAAATTTTATACGTAAATTCGGTTCGGATATGTCCTTTTTATTATGTGTTCAGCCTCTTTTGTTTCGAATTTAAGTTACGTTTTCGTCACGCAAATATAGCGCTTTATGTGTGTGTATTATACTTGTCTATGTTCGGTTTTGTTTGTTCCTCGCGAAAATTTTCTCTTAAAGTTTCATCATTTTCTTCTCCTCATTTTCGTTTATCTTTTATCAGCTGTATAATGCTTACTTGCATGTTCTTCCGTGTGAATTCCAGTTTTCGCTTGTAACTCTATGTTTAAATTGTTTCTCATTTGTCATTTAAAATAGATGGTTTACCTAATTACCATGTGTCTTTCCCATCTCTTCCTTATGCTTTGATTCCCACGTTTATGCTATTTTCATGAAATTTTATACGTAAATTCGGTTCGGATATGTTCTTTTTATTATGTGTTCAGCTTCTTTTGTTTCGAATTTAAGTTACGTTTTCGTCACGCAAATATAGTGCTTTATGTGTGTGTATTATACTTGTCTATGTTCGGTTTTGTTTGTACCTCGCGAAAATTTTCTGTTAAAGTTTCATCATTTTCTTCTTCTCCTCATTTTCGTTTATCTTTTATCAGCTGTATAATGCTTACTTGCATGTTCTTCCGTGTGAATTCCAGTTTTCGCTTGTAACTCTATGTTTAAATTGTTTCTCATTTGTCATTTAAAATAGATGGTTTACCTAATTACCATGTGTCTTTCCCATCTCTTCCTTATGCTTTGATTCCCACGTTTATGCTATTTTCATGAAATTTTATACGTAAATTCGGTTCGGATATGTTCTTTTTATTATGTGTTCAGCCTCTTTTGTTTCGAATTTAAGTTACGTTTTCGTCACGCAAATATAGCGCTTTATGTGTGTGTATTATACTTGTCTATGTTCGGTTTTGTTTGTTCCTCGCGAAAATTTTCTGTTAAAGTTTCATCATTTTCTTCTTCTCCTCATTTTCGTTTATCTTTTATCAGCTGTATAATGCTTACTTGCATGTTCTTCCGTGTGAATTCCAGTTTTCGCTTGTAACTCTATGTTTAAATTGTTTCTCATTTGTCATTTAAAATAGATGGTTTACCTAATTACCATGTGTCTTTCCCATCTCTTCCTTATGCTTTGATTCCCACGTTTATGCTATTTTCATGAAATTTTATATGTAAATTCGGTTCGGATATGTTCTTTTTATTATGTGTTCAGCCTCTTTTGTTTCGAATTTAAGTTACGTTTTCGTCACGCAAATATAGCGCTTTATGTGTGTGTATTATACTTGTCTATGTTCGGTTTTGTTTGTTCCTCGCGAAAATTTTCTGTTAAAGTTTCATCATTTTCTTCTTCTCCTCATTTTCGTTTATCTTTTATCAGCTGTATAATGCTTACTTGCATGTTCTTCCGTGTGAATTCCAGTTTTCGCTTGTAACTCTATGTTTAAATTGTTTCTCATTTGTCATTTAAAATAGATGGTTTACCTAATTACCATGTGTCTTTCCCATCTCTTCCTTATGCTTTGATTCCCACGTTTATGCTATTTTCATGAAATTTTATACGTAAATTCGGTTCGGATATGTTCTTTTTATTATGTGTTCAGCCTCTTTTGTTTCGAATTTAAGTTACGTTTTCGTCACGCAAATATAGCGCTTTATGTGTGTGTATTATACTTGTCTATGTTCGGTTTTGTTTGTTCGTCGCGAAAATTTTCTGTTAAAGTTTCATCATTTTCTTCTTCTCCTCATTTTCGTTTATCTTTTATCAGCTGTATAATGCTTACTTGCATGTTCTTCCGTGTGAATTCCAGTTTTCGCTTGTAACTCTATGTTTAAATTGTTTCTCATTTGTCATTTAAAATAGATGGTTTACCTAATTACCATGTGTCTTTCCCATCTCTTCCTTATGCTTTGATTCCCACGTTTATGCTATTTTCATGAAATTTTATACGTAAATTCGGTTCGGATATGTTCTTTTTTATGTGTTCAGCCTCTTTTGTTTCGAATTTAAGTTACGTTTTCTTCACGCAAATATAGCGCTTTATGTGTGTGTATTATACTTGTCTATGTTCGGTTTCGTTTGTTCCTCGCGAAAATTTTCTGTTAAAGTTTCATCATTTTCTTCTTCTCCTCATTTTCGTTTATCTTTTATCAGCTGTATAATGCTTACTTGCATGTTCTTCCGTGTGAATTCCAGTTTTCGCTTGTAACTCTATGTTTAAATTGTTTCTCATTTGTCATTTAAAATAGATGGTTTACCTAATTACCATGTGTCTTTCCCATCTCTTCCTTATGCTTTGATTCCCACGTTTATGCTATTTTCATGAAATTTTATACGTAAATTCGGTTCGGATATGTTCTTTTTATTATGTGTTCAGCCTCTTTTGTTTCGAATTTAAGTTACGTTTTCGTCACGCAAATATAGCGCTTTATGTGTATGTATTATACTTGTCTATGTTCGGTTTTGTTTGTTCCTCGCGAAAATTTTCTGTTAAAGTTTCATCATTTTCTTCTTCTCCTCATTTTCGTTTATCTTTTATCAGCTGTATAATGCTTACTTGCATGTTCTTCCGTGTGAATTCCAGTTTTCGCTTGTAACTCTATGTTTAAATTGTTTCTCATTTGTCATTTAAAATAGATGGTTTACCTAATTACCATGTGTCTTTCCCATCTCTTCCTTATGCTTTGATTCCCACGTTTATGCTATTTTCATGAAATTTTATATGTAAATTCGGTTCGGATATGTTCTTTTTATTATGTGTTCAGCCTCTTTTGTTTCGAATTTAAGTTACGTTTTCGTCACGCAAATATAGCGCTTTATGTGTGTGTATTATACTTGTCTATGTTCGGTTTTGTTTGTTCCTCGCGAAAATTTTCTGTTAAAGTTTCATCATTTTCTTCTTCTCCTCATTTTCGTTTATCTTTTATCAGCTGTATAATGCTTACTTGCATGTTCTTCCGTGTGAATTCCAGTTTTCGCTTGTAACTCTATGTTTAAATTGTTTCTCATTTGTCATTTAAAATAGATGGTTTACCTAATTACCATGTGTCTTTCCCATCTCTTCCTTATGCTTTGATTTCCACGTTTATGCTATTTTCATGAAATTTTATACGTAAATTCGGTTCGGATATGTTCTTTTTATTATGTGTTCAGCCTCTTTTGTTTCGAATTTAAGTTACGTTTTCGTCACGCAAATATAGCGCTTTATGTGTGTGTATTATACTTGTCTATGTTCGGTTTTGTTTGTTCCTCGCGAAAATTTTCTCTTAAAGTTTCATCATTTTCTTCTTCTCCTCATTTTCGTTTATCTTTTATCAGCTGTATAATGCTTACTTGCATGTTCTTCCGTGTGAATTCCAGTTTTCGCTTGTAACTCTATGTTTAAATTGTTTCTCATTTGTCATTTAAAATAGATGGTTTACCTAATTACCATGTGTCTTTCCCATCTCTTCCTTATGCTTTGATTCACACGCTTATGCTATTTTCATGAAATTTTATACGTAAATTCGGTTCGGATATGTTCTTTTTATTATGTGTTCAGCTTCTTTTGTTTCGAATTTAAGTTACGTTTTCGTCACGCAAATATAGCGCTTTATGTGTGTGTATTATACTTGTCTATGTTCGGTTTTGTTTGTTCCTCGCGAAAATTTTCTGTTAAAGTTTCATCATTTTCTTCTTCTCCTCATTTTCGTTTATCTTTTATCAGCTGTATAATGCTTACTTGCATGTTCTTCCGTGTGAATTCCAGTTTTCGCTTGTAACTCTATGTTTAAATTGTTTCTCATTTGTCATTTAAAATAGATGGTTTACCTAATTACCATGTGTCTTTCCCATCTCTTCCTTATGCTTTGATTTCCACGTTTATGCTATTTTCATGAAATTTTATACGTAAATTCGGTTCGGATATGTTCTTTTTATTATGTGTTCAGCCTCTTTTGTTTCGAATTTAAGTTACGTTTTCGTCACGCAAATATAGCGCTTTATGTGTGTGTATTATACTTGTCTATGTTCGGTTTTGTTTGTTCCTCGCGAAAATTTTCTCTTAAAGTTTCATCATTTTCTTCTTCTCCTCATTTTCGTTTATCTTTTATCAGCTGTATAATGCTTACTTGCATGTTCTTCCGTGTGAATTCCAGTTTTCGCTTGTAACTCTATGTTTAAATTGTTTCTCATTTTCATTTAAAATAGATGGTTTACCTAATTACCATGTGTCTTTCCCATCTCTTCCTTATGCTTTGATTCCCACGTTTATGCTATTTTCATGAAATTTTATACGTAAATTCGGTTCGGATATGTTCTTTTTATTATGTGTTCAGCCTCTTTTGTTTCGAATTTAAGTTACGTTTTCGTCACGCAAATATAGCGCTTTATGTGTGTGTATTATACTTGTCTATGTTCGGTTTTGTTTGTTCCTCGCGAAAATTTTCTGTTAAAGTTTCATCATTTTCTTCTTCTCCTCATTTTCGTTTATATTTTATCAGCTGTATAATGCTTACTTGCATGTTCTTCCGTGTGAATTCCAGTTTTCGCTTGTAACTCTATGTTTAAATTGTTTCTCATTTGTCATTTAAAATAGATGGTTTACGTAATTACCATGTGTCTTTCCCATCTCTTCCTTATGCTTTGATTCCCACGTTTATGCTATTTTCATGAAATTTTATACGTAAATTCGGTTCGGATATGTCCTTTTTATTATGTGTTCAGCCTCTTTTGTTTCGAATTTAAGTTACGTTTTCGTCACGCAAATATAGCGCTTTATGTGTGTGTATTATACTTGTCTATGTTCGGTTTTGTTTGTTCGTCGCGAAAATTTTCTGTTAAAGTTTCATCATTTTCTTCTTCTCCTCATTTTCGTTTATCTTTTATCAGCTGTATAATGCTTACTTGCATGTTCTTCCGTGTGAATTCCAGTTTTCGCTTGTAACTCTATGTTTAAATTGTTTCTCATTTGTCATTTAAAATAGATGGTTTACCTAATTACCATGTGTCTTTCCCATCTCTTCCTTATGCTTTGATTTCCACGTTTATGCTATTTTCATGAAATTTTATACGTAAATTCGGTTCGGATATGTTCTTTTTATTATGTGTTCAGCCTCTTTTGTTTCGAATTTAAGTTACGTTTTCGTCACGCAAATATAGCGCTTTATGTGTGTGTATTATACTTGTCTATGTTCGGTTTTGTTTGTTCCTCGCGAAAATTTTCTGTTAAAGTTTCATCATTTTCTTCTTCTCCTCATTTTCGTTTATCTTTTATCAGCTGTATAATGCTTACTTGCATGTTCTTCCGTGTGAATTCCAGTTTTCGCTTGTAACTCTATGTTTAAATTGTTTCTCATTTGTCATTTAAAATAGATGGTTTACCTAATTACCATGTGTCTTTCCCATCTCTTCCTTATGCTTTGATTCCCACGCTTATGCTATTTTCATGAAATTTTATACGTAAATTCGGTTCGGATATGTTCTTTTTATTATGTGTTCAGCTTCTTTTGTTTCGAATTTAAGTTACGTTTTCGTCACGCAAATATAGCGCTTTATGTGTGTGTATTATACTTGTCTATGTTCGGTTTTGTTTGTTCCTCGCGAAAATTTTCTGTTAAAGTTTCATCATTTTCTTCTTCTCCTCATTTTCGTTTATCTCTTATCAGCTGTATAATGCTTACTTGCATGTTCTTCCGTGTGAATTCCAGTTTTCGCTTGTAACTCTATGTTTAAATTGTTTCTCATTTGTCATTTAAAATAGATGGTTTACCTAATTACCATGTGTCTTTCCCATCTCTTCCTTATGCTTTGATTTCCACGTTTATGCTATTTTCATGAAATTTTATACGTAAATTCGGTTCGGATATGTTCTTTTTATTATGTGTTCAGCCTCTTTTGTTTCGAATTTAAGTTACGTTTTCGTCACGCAAATATAGCGCTTTATGTGTGTGTATTATACTTGTCTATGTTCGGTTTTGTTTGTTCCTCGCGAAAATTTTCTCTTAAAGTTTCATCATTTTCTTCTCCTCATTTTCGTTTATCTTTTATCAGCTGTATAATGCTTACTTGCATGTTCTTCCGTGTGAATTCCAGTTTTCGCTTGTAACTCTATGTTTAAATTGTTTCTCATTTGTCATTTAAAATAGATGGTTTACCTAATTACCATGTGTCTTTCCCATCTCTTCCTTATGCTTTGATTCCCACGTTTATGCTATTTTCATGAAATTTTATACGTAAATTCGGTTCGGATATGTTCTTTTTATTATGTGTTCAGCTTCTTTTGTTTCGAATTTAAGTTACGTTTTCGTCACGCAAATATAGCGCTTTATGTGTGTGTATTATACTTGTCTATGTTCGGTTTTGTTTGTACCTCGCGAAAATTTTCTGTTAAAGTTTCATCATTTTCTTCTTCTCCTCATTTTCGTTTATCTTTTATCAGCTGTATAATGCTTACTTGCATGTTCTTCCGTGTGAATTCCAGTTTTCGCTTGTAACTCTATGTTTAAATTGTTTCTCATTTGTCATTTAAAATAGATGGTTTACCTAATTACCATGTGTCTTTCCCATCTCTTCCTTATGCTTTGATTCCCACGTTTATGCTATTTTCATGAAATTTTATACGTAAATTCGGTTCGGATATGTTCTTTTTATTATGTGTTCAGCCTCTTTTGTTTCGAATTTAAGTTACGTTTTCGTCACGCAAATATAGCGCTTTATGTGTGTGTATTATACTTGTCTATGTTCGGTTTTATTTGTTCCTCGCGAAAATTTTCTGTTAAAGTTTCATCATTTTCTTCTTCTCCTCATTTTCGTTTATCTTTTATCAGCTGTATAATGCTTACTTGCATGTTCTTCCGTGTGAATTCCAGTTTTCGCTTGTAACTCTATGTTTAAATTGTTTCTCATTTGTCATTTAAAATAGATGGTTTACCTAATTACCATGTGTCTTTCCCATCTCTTCCTTATGCTTTGATTCCCACGTTTATGCTATTTTCATGAAATTTTATATGTAAATTCGGTTCGGATATGTTCTTTTTATTATGTGTTCAGCCTCTTTTGTTTCGAATTTAAGTTACGTTTTCGTCACGCAAATATAGCGCTTTATGTGTGTGTATTATACTTGTCTATGTTCGGTTTTGTTTGTTCCTCGCGAAAATTTTCTGTTAAAGTTTCATCATTTTCTTCTTCTCCTCATTTTCGTTTATCTTTTATCAGCTGTATAATGCTTACTTGCATGTTCTTCCGTGTGAATTCCAGTTTTCGCTTGTAACTCTATGTTTAAATTGTTTCTCATTTGTCATTTAAAATAGATGGTTTACCTAATTACCATGTGTCTTTCCCATCTCTTCCTTATGCTTTGATTTCCACGTTTATGCTATTTTCATGAAATTTTATACGTAAATTCGGTTCGGATATGTTCTTTTTATTATGTGTTCAGCCTCTTTTGTTTCGAATTTAAGTTACGTTTTCGTCACGCAAATATAGCGCTTTATGTGTGTGTATTATACTTGTCTATGTTCGGTTTTGTTTGTTCCTCGCGAAAATTTTCTCTTAAAGTTTCATCATTTTCTTCTTCTCCTCATTTTCGTTTATCTTTTATCAGCTGTATAATGCTTACTTGCATGTTCTTCCGTGTGAATTCCAGTTTTCGCTTGTAACTCTATGTTTAAATTGTTTCTCATTTGTCATTTAAAATAGATGGTTTACCTAATTACCATGTGTCTTTCCCATCTCTTCCTTATGCTTTGATTCCCACGTTTATGCTATTTTCATGAAATTTTATACGTAAATTCGGTTCGGATATGTTCTTTTTATTATGTGTTCAGCCTCTTTTGTTTCGAATTTAAGTTACGTTTTCGTCACGCAAATATAGCGCTTTATGTGTGTGTATTATACTTGTCTATGTTCGGTTTTGTTTGTTCCTCGCGAAAATTTTCTCTTAAAGTTTCATCATTTTCTTCTCCTCATTTTCGTTTATCTTTTATCAGCTGTATAATGCTTACTTGCATGTTCTTCCGTGTGAATTCCAGTTTTCGCTTGTAACTCTATGTTTAAATTGTTTCTCATTTGTCATTTAAAATAGATGGTTTACCTAATTACCATGTGTCTTTCCCATCTCTTCCTTATGCTTTGATTCCCACGTTTATGCTATTTTCATGAAATTTTATATGTAAATTCGGTTCGGATATGTTCTTTTTATTATGTGTTCAGCCTCTTTTGTTTCGAATTTAAGTTACGTTTTCGTCACGCAAATATAGCGCTTTATGTGTGTGTATTATACTTGTCTATGTTCGGTTTTGTTTGTTCCTCGCGAAAATTTTCTGTTAAAGTTTCATCATTTTCTTCTTCTCCTCATTTTCGTTTATCTTTTATCAGCTGTATAATGCTTACTTGCATGTTCTTCCGTGTGAATTCCAGTTTTCGCTTGTAACTCTATGTTTAAATTGTTTCTCATTTGTCATTTAAAATAGATGGTTTACCTAATTACCATGTGTCTTTCCCATCTCTTCCTTATGCTTTGATTTCCACGTTTATGCTATTTTCATGAAATTTTATACGTAAATTCGGTTCGGATATGTTCTTTTTATTATGTGTTCAGCCTCTTTTGTTTCGAATTTAAGTTACGTTTTCGTCACGCAAATATAGCGCTTTATGTGTGTGTATTATACTTGTCTATGTTCGGTTTTGTTTGTTCCTCGCGAAAATTTTCTCTTAAAGTTTCATCATTTTCTTCTTCTCCTCATTTTCGTTTATCTTTTATCAGCTGTATAATGCTTACTTGCATGTTCTTCCGTGTGAATTCCAGTTTTCGCTTGTAACTCTATGTTTAAATTGTTTCTCATTTGTCATTTAAAATAGATGGTTTACCTAATTACCATGTGTCTTTCCCATCTCTTCCTTATGCTTTGATTCCCACGTTTATGCTATTTTCATGAAATTTTATACGTAAATTCGGTTCGGATATGTTCTTTTTATTATGTGTTCAGCCTCTTTTGTTTCGAATTTAAGTTACGTTTTCGTCACGCAAATATAGCGCTTTATGTGTGTGTATTATACTTGTCTATGTTCGGTTTTGTTTGTTCCTCGCGAAAATTTTCTGTTAAAGTTTCATCATTTTCTTCTTCTCCTCATTTTCGTTTATATTTTATCAGCTGTATAATGCTTACTTGCATGTTCTTCCGTGTGAATTCCAGTTTTCGCTTGTAACTCTATGTTTAAATTGTTTCTCATTTGTCATTTAAAATAGATGGTTTACGTAATTACCATGTGTCTTTCCCATCTCTTCCTTATGCTTTGATTCCCACGTTTATGCTATTTTCATGAAATTTTATACGTAAATTCGGTTCGGATATGTCCTTTTTATTATGTGTTCAGCCTCTTTTGTTTCGAATTTAAGTTACGTTTTCGTCACGCAAATATAGCGCTTTATGTGTGTGTATTATACTTGTCTATGTTCGGTTTTGTTTGTTCGTCGCGAAAATTTTCTGTTAAAGTTTCATCATTTTCTTCTCCTCATTTTCGTTTATCTTTTATCAGCTGTATAATGCTTACTTGCATGTTCTTCCGTGTGAATTCCAGTTTTCGCTTGTAACTCTATGTTTAAATTGTTTCTGATTTGTCATTTAAAATAGATGGTTTACCTAATTACCATGTGTCTTTCCCATCTCTTCCTTATGCTTTGATTCCCACGTTTATGCTATTTTCATGAAATTTTATACGTAAATTCGGTTCGGATATGTTCTTTTTATTATGTGTTCAGCTTCTTTTGTTTCGAATTTAAGTTACGTTTTCGTCACGCAAATATAGCGCTTTATGTGTGTGTATTATACTTGTCTATGTTCGGTTTTGTTTGTTCCTCGCGAAAATTTTCTCTTAAAGTTTCATCATTTTCTTCTTCTCCTCATTTTCGTTTATCTTTTATCAGCTGTATAATGCTTACTTGCATGTTCTTCCGTGTGAATTCCAGTTTTCGCTTGTAACTCTATGTTTAAATTGTTTCTCATTTGTCATTTAAAATAGATGGTTTACCTAATTACCATGTGTCTTTCCCATCTCTTCCTTATGCTTTGATTCCCACGCTTATGCTATTTTCATGAAATTTTATACGTAAATTCGGTTCGGATATGTTCTTTTTATTATGTGTTCAGCTTCTTTTGTTTCGAATTTAAGTTACGTTTTCGTCACGCAAATATAGCGCTTTATGTGTGTGTATTATACTTGTCTATGTTCGGTTTTGTTTGTTCCTCGCGAAAATTTTCTGTTAAAGTTTCATCATTTTCTTCTTCTCCTCATTTTCGTTTATATTTTATCAGCTGTATAATGCTTACTTGCATGTTCTTCCGTGTGAATTCCAGTTTTCGCTTGTAACTCTATGTTTAAATTGTTTCTCATTTGTCATTTAAAATAGATGGTTTACCTAATTACCATGTGTCTTTCCCATCTCTTCCTTATGCTTTGATTCCCACGTTTATGCTATTTTCATGAAATTTTATACGTAAATTCGGTTCGGATATGTTCTTTTTATTATGTGTTCAGCCTCTTTTGTTTCGAATTTAAGTTACGTTTTCGTCACGCAAATATAGCGCTTTATGTGTGTGTATTATACTTGTCTATGTTCGGTTTTGTTTGTTCCTCGCGAAAATTTTCTGTTAAAGTTTCATCATTTTCTTCTTCTCCTCATTTTCGTTTATCTTTTATCAGCTGTATAATGCTTACTTGCATGTTCTTCCGTGTGAATTCCAGTTTTCGCTTGTAACTCTATGTTTAAATTGTTTCTCATTTTTCATTTAAAATAGATGGTTTACCTAATTACCATGTGTCTTTCCCATCTCTTCCTTATGCTTTGATTCCCACGTTTATGCTATTTTCATGAAATTTTATACGTAAATTCGGTTCGGATATGTTCTTTTTATTATGTGTTCAGCCTCTTTTGTTTCGAATTTAAGTTACGTTTTCGTCACGCAAATATAGCGCTTTATGTGTGTGTATTATACTTGTCTATGTTCGGTTTTGTTTGTTCCTCGCGAAAATTTTCTGTTAAAGTTTCATCATTTTCTTCTTCTCCTCATTTTCGTTTATATTTTATCAGCTGTATAATGCTTACTTGCATGTTCTTCCGTGTGAATTCCAGTTTTCGCTTGTAACTCTATGTTTAAATTGTTTCTCATTTGTCATTTAAAATAGATGGTTTACGTAATTACCATGTGTCTTTCCCATCTCTTCCTTATGCTTTGATTCCCACGTTTATGCTATTTTCATGAAATTTTATACGTAAATTCGGTTCGGATATGACCTTTTTATTATGTGTTCAGCCTCTTTTGTTTCGAATTTAAGTTACGTTTTCGTCACGCAAATATAGCGCTTTATGTGTGTGTATTATACTTGTCTATGTTCGGTTTTGTTTGTTCGTCGCGAAAATTTTCTGTTAAAGTTTCATCATTTTCTTCTCCTCATTTTCGTTTATCTTTTATCAGCTGTATAATGCTTACTTGCATGTTCTTCCGTGTGAATTCCAGTTTTCGCTTGTAACTCTATGTTTAAATTGTTTCTCATTTGTCATTTAAAATAGATGGTTTACCTAATTACCATGTGTCTTTCCCATCTCTTCCTTATGCTTTGATTCCCACGTTTATGCTATTTTCATGAAATTTTATATGTAAATTCGGTTCGGATATGTTCTTTTTATTATGTGTTCAGCCTCTTTTGTTTCGAATTTAAGTTACGTTTTCGTCACGCAAATATAGCGCTTTATGTGTGTGTATTATACTTGTCTATGTTCGGTTTTGTTTGTTCCTCGCGAAAAGTTTCTGTTAAAGTTTCATCATTTTCTTCTTCTCCTCATTTTCGTTTATCTTTTATCAGCTGTATAATGCTTACTTGCATGTTCTTCCGTGTGAATTCCAGTTTTCGCTTGTAACTCTATGTTTAAATTGTTTCTCATTTGTCATTTAAAATAGATGGTTTACCTAATTACCATGTGTCTTTCCCATCTCTTCCTTATGCTTTGATTCCCACGTTTATGCTATTTTCATGAAATTTTATACGTAAATTCGGTTCGGATATGTTCTTTTTATTATGTGTTCAGCTTCTTTTGTTTCGAATTTAAGTTACGTTTTCGTCACGCAAATATAGCGCTTTATGTGTGTGTATTATACTTGTCTATGTTCGGTTTTGTTTGTTCCTCGCGAAAATTTTCTGTTAAAGTTTCATCATTTTCTTCTTCTCCTCATTTTCGTTTATCTTTTATCAGCTGTATAATGCTTACTTGCATGTTCTTCCGTGTGAATTCCAGTTTTCGCTTGTAACTCTATGTTTAAATTGTTTCTCATTTGTCATTTAAAATAGATGGTTTACCTAATTACCATGTGTCTTTCCCATCTCTTCCTTATGCTTTGATTCCCACGCTTATGCTATTTTCATGAAATTTTATACGTAAATTCGGTTCGGATATGTTCTTTTTATTATGTGTTCAGCTTCTTTTGTTTCGAATTTAAGTTACGTTTTCGTCACGCAAATATAGCGCTTTATGTGTGTGTATTATACTTGTCTATGTTCGGTTTTGTTTGTTCCTCGCGAAAATTTTCTGTTAAAGTTTCATCATTTTCTTCTTCTCCTCATTTTCGTTTATCTTTTATCAGCTGTATAATGCTTACTTGCATGTTCTTCCGTGTGAATTCCAGTTTTCGCTTGTAACTCTATGTTTAAATTGTTTCTCATTTGCCATTTAAAATAGATGGTTTACCTAATTACCATGTGTCTTTCCCATCTCTTCCTTATGCTTTGATTTCCACGTTTATGCTATTTTCATGAAATTTTATACGTAAATTCGGTTCGGATATGTTCTTTTTATTATGTGTTCAGCCTCTTTTGTTTCGAATTTAAGTTACGTTTTCGTCACGCAAATATAGCGCTTTATGTGTGTGTATTATACTTGTCTATGTTCGGTTTTGTTTGTTCCTCGCGAAAATTTTCTGTTAAAGTTTCATCATTTTCTTCTTCTCCTCATTTTCGTTTATATTTTATCAGCTGTATAATGCTTACTTGCATGTTCTTCCGTGTGAATTCCAGTTTTCGCTTGTAACTCTATGTTTAAATTGTTTCTCATTTGTCATTTAAAATAGATGGTTTACCTAATTACCATGTGTCTTTCCCATCTCTTCCTTATGCTTTGATTCCCACGTTTATGCTATTTTCATGAAATTTTATACGTAAATTCGGTTCGGATATGTCCTTTTTATTATGTGTTCAGCCTCTTTTGTTTCGAATTTAAGTTACGTTTTCGTCACGCAAATATAGCGCTTTATGTGTGTGTATTATACTTGTCTATGTTCGGTTTTGTTTGTTCCTCGCGAAAATTTTCTCTTAAAGTTTCATCATTTTCTTCTCCTCATTTTCGTTTATCTTTTATCAGCTGTATAATGCTTACTTGCATGTTCTTCCGTGTGAATTCCAGTTTTCGCTTGTAACTCTATGTTTAAATTGTTTCTCATTTGTCATTTAAAATAGATGGTTTACCTAATTACCATGTGTCTTTCCCATCTCTTCCTTATGCTTTGATTCCCACGTTTATGCTATTTTCATGAAATTTTATACGTAAATTCGGTTCGGATATGTTCTTTTTATTATGTGTTCAGCTTCTTTTGTTTCGAATTTAAGTTACGTTTTCGTCACGCAAATATAGCGCTTTATGTGTGTGTATTATACTTGTCTATGTTCGGTTTTGTTTGTTCCTCGCGAAAATTTTCTGTTAAAGTTTCATCATTTTCTTCTTCTCCTCATTTTCGTTTATCTTTTATCAGCTGTATAATGCTTACTTGCATGTTCTTCCGTGTGAATTCCAGTTTTCGCTTGTAACTCTATGTTTAAATTGTTTCTCATTTGTCATTTAAAATAGATGGTTTACCTAATTACCATGTGTCTTTCCCATCTCTTCCTTATGCTTTAATTCCCACGTTTATGCTATTTTCATGAAATTTTATACGTAAATTCGGTTCGGATATGTTCTTTTTATTATGTGTTCAGCCTCTTTTGTTTCGAATTTAAGTTACGTTTTCGTCACGCAAATATAGCGCTTTATGTGTGTGTATTATACTTGTCTATGTTCGGTTTTGTTTGTTCCTCGCGAAAATTTTCTCTTAAAGTTTCATCATTTTCTTCTTCTCCTCATTTTCGTTTATCTTTTATCAGCTGTATAATGCTTACTTGCATGTTCTTCCGTGTGAATTCCAGTTTTCGCTTGTAACTCTATGTTTAAATTGTTTCTCATTTGTCATTTAAAATAGATGGTTTACCTAATTACCATGTGTCTTTCCCATCTCTTCCTTATGCTTTGATTCCCACGTTTATGCTATTTTCATGAAATTTTATACGTAAATTCGGTTCGGATATGTTCTTTTTATTATGTGTTCAGCCTCTTTTGTTTCGAATTTAAGTTACGTTTTCGTCACGCAAATATAGCGCTTTATGTGTGTGTATTATACTTGTCTATGTTCGGTTTTGTTTGTTCCTCGCGAAAATTTTCTCTTAAAGTTTCATCATTTTCTTCTCCTCATTTTCGTTTATCTTTTATCAGCTGTATAATGCTTACTTGCATGTTCTTCCGTGTGAATTCCAGTTTTCGCTTGTAACTCTATGTTTAAATTGTTTCTCATTTGTCATTTAAAATAGATGGTTTACCTAATTACCATGTGTCTTTCCCATCTCTTCCTTATGCTTTGATTCCCACGTTTATGCTATTTTCATGAAATTTTATATGTAAATTCGGTTCGGATATGTTCTTTTTATTATGTGTTCAGCCTCTTTTGTTTCGAATTTAAGTTACGTTTTCGTCACGCAAATATAGCGCTTTATGTGTGTGTATTATACTTGTCTATGTTCGGTTTTGTTTGTTCCTCGCGAAAAGTTTCTGTTAAAGTTTCATCATTTTCTTCTTCTCCTCATTTTCGTTTATCTTTTATCAGCTGTATAATGCTTACTTGCATGTTCTTCCGTGTGAATTCCAGTTTTCGCTTGTAACTCTATGTTTAAATTGTTTCTCATTTGTCATTTAAAATAAATGGTTTACCTAATTACCATGTGTCTTTCCCATCTCTTCCTTATGCTTTGATTCCCACGCTTATGCTATTTTCATGAAATTTTATACGTAAATTCGGTTCGGATATGTTCTTTTTATTATGTGATCAGCTTCTTTTGTTTCGAATTTAAGTTACGTTTTCGTCACGCAAATATAGCGCTTTATGTGTGTGTATTATACTTGTCTATGTTCGGTTTTGTTTGTTCCTCGCGAAAATTTTCTGTTAAAGTTTCATCATTTTCTTCTTCTCCTCATTTTCGTTTATCTTTTATCAGCTGTATAATGCTTACTTGCATGTTCTTCCGTGTGAATTCCAGTTTTCGCTTGTAACTCTATGTTTAAATTGTTTCTCATTTGCCATTTAAAATAGATGGTTTACCTAATTACCATGTGTCTTTCCCATCTCTTCCTTATGCTTTGATTCCCACGTTTATGCTATTTTCATGAAATTTTATACGTAAATTCGGTTCGGATATGTTCTTTTTATTATGTGTTCAGCTTCTTTTGTTTCGAATTTAAGTTACGTTTTCGTCACGCAAATATAGCGCTTTATGTGTGTGTATTATACTTGTCTATGTTCGGTTTTGTTTGTTCCTCGCGAAAATTTTCTGTTAAAGTTTCATCATTTTCTTCTTCTCCTCATTTTCGTTTATCTTTTATCAGCTGTATAATGCTTACTTGCATGTTCTTCCGTGTGAATTCCAGTTTTCGCTTGTAACTCTATGTTTAAATTGTTTCTCATTTGTCATTTAAAATAGATGGTTTACCTAATTACCATGTGTCTTTCCCATCTCTTCCTTATGCTTTGATTCCCACGTTTATGCTATTTTCATGAAATTTTATACGTAAATTCGGTTCGGATATGTCCTTTTTATTATGTGTTCAGCCTCTTTTGTTTCGAATTTAAGTTACGTTTTCGTCACGCAAATATAGCGCTTTATGTGTGTGTATTATACTTGTCTATGTTCGGTTTTGTTTGTTCCTCGCGAAACTTTTCTCTTAAAGTTTCATCATTTTCTTCTCCTCATTTTCGTTTATCTTTTATCAGCTGTATAATGCTTACTTGCATGTTCTTCCGTGTGAATTCCAGTTTTCGCTTGTAACTCTATGTTTAAATTGTTTCTCATTTGTCATTTAAAATAGATGGTTTACCTAATTACCATGTGTCTTTCCCATCTCTTCCTTATGCTTTGATTCCCACGTTTATGCTATTTTCATGAAATTTTATACGTAAATTCGGTTCGGATATGTTCTTTTTATTATGTGTTCAGCTTCTTTTGTTTCGAATTTAAGTTACGTTTTCGTCACGCAAATATAGCGCTTTATGTGTGTGTATTATACTTGTCTATGTTCGGTTTTGTTTGTTCCTCGCGAAAATTTTCTGTTAAAGTTTCATCATTTTCTTCTTCTCCTCATTTTCGTTTATCTTTTATCAGCTGTATAATGCTTACTTGCATGTTCTTCCGTGTGAATTCCAGTTTTCGCTTGTAACTCTATGTTTAAATTGTTTCTCATTTGTCATTTAAAATAGATGGTTTACCTAATTACCATGTGTCTTTCCCATCTCTTCCTTATCCTTTGATTCCCACGTTTATGCTATTTTCATGAAATTTTATACGTAAATTCGGTTCGGATATGTTCTTTTTATTATGTGTTCAGCCTCTTTTGTTTCGAATTTAAGTTACGTTTTCGTCACGCAAATATAGCGCTTTATGTGTGTGTATTATACTTGTCTATGTTCGGTTTTGTTTGTTCCTCGCGAAAATTTTCTCTTAAAGTTTCATCATTTTCTTCTTCTCCTCATTTTCGTTTATCTTTTATCAGCTGTATAATGCTTACTTGCATGTTCTTCCGTGTGAATTCCAGTTTTCGCTTGTAACTCTATGTTTAAATTGTTTCTCATTTGTCATTTAAAATAGATGGTTTACCTAATTACCATGTGTCTTTCCCATCTCTTCCTTATGCTTTGATTCCCACGTTTATGCTATTTTCATGAAATTTTATACGTAAATTCGGTTCGGATATGTTCTTTTTATTATGTGTTCAGCTTCTTTTGTTTCGAATTTAAGTTACGTTTTCGTCACGCAAATATAGCGCTTTATGTGTGTGTATTATACTTGTCTATGTTCGGTTTTGTTTGTTCCTCGCGAAAAGTTTCTGTTAAAGTTTCATCATTTTCTTCTTCTCCTCATTTTCGTTTATCTTTTATCAGCTGTATAATGCTTACTTGCATGTTCTTCCGTGTGAATTCCAGTTTTCGCTTGTAACTCTATGTTTAAATTGTTTCTCATTTGTCATTTAAAATAGATGGTTTACCTAATTACCATGTGTCTTTACCATCTCTTCCTTATGCTTTGATTTCCACGTTTATGCTATTTTCATGAAATTTTATACGTAAATTCGGTTCGGATATGTTCTTTTTATTATGTGTTCAGCTTCTTTTGTTTCGAATTTAAGTTACGTTTTCGTCACGCAAATATAGCGCTTTATGTGTGTGTATTATACTTGTCTATGTTCGGTTTTGTTTGTTCCTCGCGATAATTTTCTGTTAAAGTTTCATCATTTTCTTCTTCTCCTCATTTTCGTTTATCTTTTATCAGCTGTATAATGCTTACTTGCATGTTCTTCCGTGTGAATTCCAGTTTTCGCTTGTAACTCTATGTTTAAATTGTTTCTCATTTGTCATTTAAAATAGATGGTTTACCTAATTACCATGTGTCTTTCCCATCTCTTCCTTATGCTTTGATTCCCACGTTTATGCTATTTTCATGAAATTTTATACGTAAATTCGGTTCGGATATGTTCTTTTTATTATGTGTTCAGCCTCTTTTGTTTCGAATTTAAGTTACGTTTTCGTCACGCAAATATAGCGCTTTATGTGTGTGTATTATACTTGTCTATGTTCGGTTTTGTTTGTTCCTCGCGAAAATTTTCTGTTAAAGTTTCATCATTTTCTTCTTCTCCTCATTTTCGTTTATATTTTATCAGCTGTATAATGCTTACTTGCATGTTCTTCCGTGTGAATTCCAGTTTTCGCTTGTAACTCTATGTTTAAATTGTTTCTCATTTGTCATTTAAAATAGATGGTTTACGTAATTACCATGTGTCTTTCCCATCTCTTCCTTATGCTTTGATTCCCACGTTTATGCTATTTTCATGAAATTTTATACGTAAATTCGGTTCGGATATGTCCTTTTTATTATGTGTTCAGCCTCTTTTGTTTCGAATTTAAGTTACGTTTTCGTCACGCAAATATAGCGCTTTATGTGTGTGTATTATACTTGTCTATGTTCGGTTTTGTTTGTTCGTCGCGAAAATTTTCTGTTAAAGTTTCATCATTTTCTTCTCCTCATTTTCGTTTATCTTTTATCAGCTGTATAATGCTTACTTGCATGTTCTTCCGTGTGAATTCCAGTTTTCGCTTGTAACTCTATGTTTAAATTGTTTCTCATTTGTCATTTAAAATAGATGGTTTACCTAATTACCATGTGTCTTTCCCATCTCTTCCTTATGCTTTGATTCCCACGTTTATGCTATTTTCATGAAATTTTATATGTAAATTCGGTTCGGATATGTTCTTTTTATTATGTGTTCAGCCTCTTTTGTTTCGAATTTAAGTTACGTTTTCGTCACGCAAATATAGCGCTTTATGTGTGTGTATTATACTTGTCTATGTTCGGTTTTGTTTGTTCCTCGCGAAAAGTTTCTGTTAAAGTTTCATCATTTTCTTCTTCTCCTCATTTTCGTTTATCTTTTATCAGCTGTATAATGCTTACTTGCATGTTCTTCCGTGTGAATTCCAGTTTTCGCTTGTAACTCTATGTTTAAATTGTTTCTCATTTGTCATTTAAAATAGATGGTTTACCTAATTACCATGTGTCTTTCCCATCTCTTCCTTATGCTTTGATTCCCACGTTTATGCTATTTTCATGAAATTTTATACGTAAATTCGGTTCGGATATGTTCTTTTTATTATGTGTTCAGCTTCTTTTGTTTCGAATTTAAGTTACGTTTTCGTCACGCAAATATAGCGCTTTATGTGTGTGTATTATACTTGTCTATGTTCGGTTTTGTTTGTTCCTCGCGAAAATTTTCTCTTAAAGTTTCATCATTTTCTTCTTCTCCTCATTTTCGTTTATCTTTTATCAGCTGTATAATGCTTACTTGCATGTTCTTCCGTGTGAATTCCAGTTTTCGCTTGTAACTCTATGTTTAAATTGTTTCTCATTTGTCATTTAAAATAGATGGTTTACGTAATTACCATGTGTCTTTCCCATCTCTTCCTTATGCTTTGATTTCCACGTTTATGCTATTTTCATGAAATTTTATACGTAAATTCGGTTCGGATATGTCCTTTTTATTATGTGTTCAGCCTCTTTTGTTTCGAATTTAAGTTACGTTTTCGTCACGCAAATATAGCGCTTTATGTGTGTGTATTATACTTGTCTATGTTCGGTTTTGTTTGTTCCTCGCGAAAATTTTCTGTTAAAGTTTCATCATTTTCTTCTCCTCATTTTCGTTTATCTTTTATCAGCTGTATAATGCTTACTTGCATGTTCTTCCGTGTGAATTCCAGTTTTCGCTTGTAACTCTATGTTTAAATTGTTTCTCATTTGTCATTTAAAATAGATGGTTTACCTAATTACCATGTGTCTTTCCCATCTCTTCCTTATGCTTTGATTCCCACGTTTATGCTATTTTCATGAAATTTTATATGTAAATTCGGTTCGGATATGTTCTTTTTATTATGTGTTCAGCTTCTTTTGTTTCGAATTTAAGTTACGTTTTCGTCACGCAAATATAGCGCTTTATGTGTGTGTATTATACTTGTCTATGTTCGGTTTTGTTTGTTCCTCGCGAAAAGTTTCTGTTAAAGTTTCATCATTTTCTTCTTCTCCTCATTTTCGTTTATCTTTTATCAGCTGTATAATGCTTACTTGCATGTTCTTCCGTGTGAATTCCAGTTTTCGCTTGTAACTCTATGTTTAAATTGTTTCTCATTTGTCATTTAAAATAGATGGTTTACCTAATTACCATGTGTCTTTACCATCTCTTCCTTATGCTTTGATTTCCACGTTTATGCTATTTTCATGAAATTTTATACGTAAATTCGGTTCGGATATGTTCTTTTTATTATGTGTTCAGCTTCTTTTGTTTCGAATTTAAGTTACGTTTTCGTCACGCAAATATAGCGCTTTATGTGTGTGTATTATACTTGTCTATGTTCGGTTTTGTTTGTTCCTCGCGAAAATTTTCTGTTAAAGTTTCATCATTTTCTTCTTCTCCTCATTTTCGTTTATCTTTTATCAGCTGTATAATGCTTACTTGCATGTTCTTCCGTGTGAATTCCAGTTTTCGCTTGTAACTCTATGTTTAAATTGTTTCTCATTTGTCATTTAAAATAGATGGTTTACGTAATTACCATGTGTCTTTCCCATCTCTTCCTTATGCTTTGATTCCCACGTTTATGCTATTTTCATGAAATTTTATACGTAAATTCGGTTCGGATATGTCCTTTTTATTATGTGTTCAGCCTCTTTTGTTTCGAATTTAAGTTACGTTTTCGTCACGCAAATATAGCGCTTTATGTGTGTGTATTATACTTGTCTATGTTCGGTTTTGTTTGTTCGTCGCGAAAATTTTCTGTTAAAGTTTCATCATTTTCTTCTCCTCATTTTCGTTTATCTTTTATCAGCTGTATAATGCTTACTTGCATGTTCTTCCGTGTGAATTCCAGTTTTCGCTTGTAACTCTATGTTTAAATTGTTTCTCATTTGTCATTTAAAATAGATGGTTTACCTAATTACCATGTGTCTTTCCCATCTCTTCCTTATGCTTTGATTCCCACGTTTATGCTATTTTCATGAAATTTTATATGTAAATTCGGTTCGGATATGTTCTTTTTATTATGTGTTCAGCCTCTTTTGTTTCGAATTTAAGTTACGTTTTCGTCACGCAAATATAGCGCTTTATGTGTGTGTATTATACTTGTCTATGTTCGGTTTTGTTTGTTCCTCGCGAAAAGTTTCTGTTAAAGTTTCATCATTTTCTTCTTCTCCTCATTTTCGTTTATCTTTTATCAGCTGTATAATGCTTACTTGCATGTTCTTCCGTGTGAATTCCAGTTTTCGCTTGTAACTCTATGTTTAAATTGTTTCTCATTTGTCATTTAAAATAGATGGTTTACCTAATTACCATGTGTCTTTCCCATCTCTTCCTTATGCTTTGATTCCCACGCTTATGCTATTTTCATGAAATTTTATACGTAAATTCGGTTCGGATATGTTCTTTTTATTATGTGTTCAGCTTCTTTTGTTTCGAATTTAAGTTACGTTTTCGTCACGCAAATATAGCGCTTTATGTGTGTGTATTATACTTGTCTATGTTCGGTTTTGTTTGTTCCTCGCGAAAATTTTCTGTTAAAGTTTCATCATTTTCTTCTTCTCCTCATTTTCGTTTATCTTTTATCAGCTGTATAATGCTTACTTGCATGTTCTTCCGTGTGAATTCCAGTTTTCGCTTGTAACTCTATGTTTAAATTGTTTCTCATTTGTCATTTAAAATAGATGGTTTACCTAATTACCATGTGTCTTTCCCATCTCTTCCTTATGCTTTGATTCCCACGCTTATGCTATTTTCATGAAATTTTATACGTAAATTCGGTTCGGATATGTCCTTTTTATTATGTGTTCAGCCTCTTTTGTTTCGAATTTAAGTTACGTTTTCGTCACGCAAATATAGCGCTTTATGTGTGTGTATTATACTTGTCTATGTTCGGTTTTGTTTGTTCGTCGCGAAAATTTTCTGTTAAAGTTTCATCATTTTCTTCTCCTCATTTTCGTTTATCTTTTATCAGCTGTATAATGCTTACTTGCATGTTCTTCCGTGTGAATTCCAGTTTTCGCTTGTAACTCTATGTTTAAATTGTTTCTCATTTGTCATTTAAAATAGATGGTTTACCTAATTACCATGTGTCTTTCACATCTCTTCCTTATGCTTTGATTCCCACGTTTATGCTATTTTCATGAAATTTTATATGTAAATTCGGTTCGGATATGTTCTTTTTATTATGTGTTCAGCCTCTTTTGTTTCGAATTTAAGTTACGTTTTCGTCACGCAAATATAGCGCTTTATGTGTGTGTATTATACTTGTCTATGTTCGGTTTTGTTTGTTCCTCGCGAAAAGTTTCTGTTAAAGTTTCATCATTTTCTTCTTCTCCTCATTTTCGTTTATCTTTTATCAGCTGTATAATGCTTACTTGCATGTTCTTCCGTGTGAATTCCAGTTTTCGCTTGTAACTCTATGTTTAAATTGTTTCTCATTTGTCATTTAAAATAGATGGTTTACCTAATTACCATGTGTCTTTCCCATCTCTTCCTTATGCTTTGATTCCCACGTTTATGCTATTTTCATGAAATTTTATACGTAAATTCGGTTCGGATATGTTCTTTTTATTATGTGTTCAGCTTCTTTTGTTTCGAATTTAAGTTACGTTTTCGTCACGCAAATATAGCGCTTTATGTGTGTGTATTATACTTGTCTATGTTCGGTTTTGTTTGTTCCTCGCGAAAATTTTCTCTTAAAGTTTCATCATTTTCTTCTTCTCCTCATTTTCGTTTATCTTTTATCAGCTGTATAATGCTTACTTGCATGTTCTTCCGTGTGAATTCCAGTTTTCGCTTGTAACTCTATGTTTAAATTGTTTCTCATTTGTCATTTAAAATAGATGGTTTACGTAATTACCATGTGTCTTTCCCATCTCTTCCTTATGCTTTGATTTCCACGTTTATGCTATTTTCATGAAATTTTATACGTAAATTCGGTTCGGATATGTCCTTTTTATTATGTGTTCAGCCTCTTTTGTTTCGAATTTAAGTTACGTTTTCGTCACGCAAATATAGCGCTTTATGTGTGTGTATTATACTTGTCTATGTTCGGTTTTGTTTGTTCCTCGCGAAAATTTTCTGTTAAAGTTTCATCATTTTCTTCTCCTCATTTTCGTTTATCTTTTATCAGCTGTATAATGCTTACTTGCATGTTCTTCCGTGTGAATTCCAGTTTTCGCTTGTAACTCTATGTTTAAATTGTTTCTCATTTGTCATTTAAAATAGATGGTTTACCTAATTACCATGTGTCTTTCCCATCTCTTCCTTATGCTTTGATTCCCACGTTTATGCTATTTTCATGAAATTTTATATGTAAATTCGGTTCGGATATGTTCTTTTTATTATGTGTTCAGCTTCTTTTGTTTCGAATTTAAGTTACGTTTTCGTCACGCAAATATAGCGCTTTATGTGTGTGTATTATACTTGTCTATGTTCGGTTTTGTTTGTTCCTCGCGAAAAGTTTCTGTTAAAGTTTCATCATTTTCTTCTTCTCCTCATTTTCGTTTATCTTTTATCAGCTGTATAATGCTTACTTGCATGTTCTTCCGTGTGAATTCCAGTTTTCGCTTGTAACTCTATGTTTAAATTGTTTCTCATTTGTCATTTAAAATAGATGGTTTACCTAATTACCATGTGTCTTTACCATCTCTTCCTTATGCTTTGATTTCCACGTTTATGCTATTTTCATGAAATTTTATACGTAAATTCGGTTCGGATATGTTCTTTTTATTATGTGTTCAGCTTCTTTTGTTTCGAATTTAAGTTACGTTTTCGTCACGCAAATATAGCGCTTTATGTGTGTGTATTATACTTGTCTATGTTCGGTTTTGTTTGTTCCTCGCGAAAATTTTCTGTTAAAGTTTCATCATTTTCTTCTTCTCCTCATTTTCGTTTATCTTTTATCAGCTGTATAATGCTTACTTGCATGTTCTTCCGTGTGAATTCCAGTTTTCGCTTGTAACTCTATGTTTAAATTGTTTCTCATTTGTCATTTAAAATAGATGGTTTACGTAATTACCATGTGTCTTTCCCATCTCTTCCTTATGCTTTGATTCCCACGTTTATGCTATTTTCATGAAATTTTATACGTAAATTCGGTTCGGATATGTCCTTTTTATTATGTGTTCAGCCTCTTTTGTTTCGAATTTAAGTTACGTTTTCGTCACGCAAATATAGCGCTTTATGTGTGTGTATTATACTTGTCTATGTTCGGTTTTGTTTGTTCGTCGCGAAAATTTTCTGTTAAAGTTTCATCATTTTCTTCTCCTCATTTTCGTTTATCTTTTATCAGCTGTATAATGCTTACTTGCATGTTCTTCCGTGTGAATTCCAGTTTTCGCTTGTAACTCTATGTTTAAATTGTTTCTCATTTGTCATTTAAAATAGATGGTTTACCTAATTACCATGTGTCTTTCCCATCTCTTCCTTATGCTTTGATTCCCACGTTTATGCTATTTTCATGAAATTTTATATGTAAATTCGGTTCGGATATGTTCTTTTTATTATGTGTTCAGCCTCTTTTGTTTCGAATTTAAGTTACGTTTTCGTCACGCAAATATAGCGCTTTATGTGTGTGTATTATACTTGTCTATGTTCGGTTTTGTTTGTTCCTCGCGAAAAGTTTCTGTTAAAGTTTCATCATTTTCTTCTTCTCCTCATTTTCGTTTATCTTTTATCAGCTGTATAATGCTTACTTGCATGTTCTTCCGTGTGAATTCCAGTTTTCGCTTGTAACTCTATGTTTAAATTGTTTCTCATTTGTCATTTAAAATAGATGGTTTACCTAATTACCATGTGTCTTTCCCATCTCTTCCTTATGCTTTGATTCCCACGCTTATGCTATTTTCATGAAATTTTATACGTAAATTCGGTTCGGATATGTTCTTTTTATTATGTGTTCAGCTTCTTTTGTTTCGAATTTAAGTTACGTTTTCGTCACGCAAATATAGCGCTTTATGTGTGTGTATTATACTTGTCTATGTTCGGTTTTGTTTGTTCCTCGCGAAAATTTTCTGTTAAAGTTTCATCATTTTCTTCTTCTCCTCATTTTCGTTTATCTTTTATCAGCTGTATAATGCTTACTTGCATGTTCTTCCGTGTGAATTCCAGTTTTCGCTTGTAACTCTATGTTTAAATTGTTTCTCATTTGTCATTTAAAATAGATGGTTTACCTAATTACCATGTGTCTTTCCCATCTCTTCCTTATGCTTTGATTCCCACGCTTATGCTATTTTCATGAAATTTTATACGTAAATTCGGTTCGGATATGTCCTTTTTATTATGTGTTCAGCCTCTTTTGTTTCGAATTTAAGTTACGTTTTCGTCACGCAAATATAGCGCTTTATGTGTGTGTATTATACTTGTCTATGTTCGGTTTTGTTTGTTCGTCGCGAAAATTTTCTGTTAAAGTTTCATCATTTTCTTCTCCTCATTTTCGTTTATCTTTTATCAGCTGTATAATGCTTACTTGCATGTTCTTCCGTGTGAATTCCAGTTTTCGCTTGTAACTCTATGTTTAAATTGTTTCTCATTTGTCATTTAAAATAGATGGTTTACCTAATTACCATGTGTCTTTCACATCTCTTCCTTATGCTTTGATTCCCACGTTTATGCTATTTTCATGAAATTTTATATGTAAATTCGGTTCGGATATGTTCTTTTTATTATGTGTTCAGCCTCTTTTGTTTCGAATTTAAGTTACGTTTTCGTCACGCAAATATAGCGCTTTATGTGTGTGTATTATACTTGTCTATGTTCGGTTTTGTTTGTTCCTCGCGAAAAGTTTCTGTTAAAGTTTCATCATTTTCTTCTTCTCCTCATTTTCGTTTATCTTTTATCAGCTGTATAATGCTTACTTGCATGTTCTTCCGTGTGAATTCCAGTTTTCGCTTGTAACTCTATGTTTAAATTGTTTCTCATTTGTCATTTAAAATAGATGGTTTACCTAATTACCATGTGTCTTTCCCATCTCTTCCTTATGCTTTGATTCCCACGTTTATGCTATTTTCATGAAATTTTATACGTAAATTCGGTTCGGATATGTTCTTTTTATTATGTGTTCAGCTTCTTTTGTTTCGAATTTAAGTTACGTTTTCGTCACGCAAATATAGCGCTTTATGTGTGTGTATTATACTTGTCTATGTTCGGTTTTGTTTGTTCCTCGCGAAAATTTTCTCTTAAAGTTTCATCATTTTCTTCTTCTCCTCATTTTCGTTTATCTTTTATCAGCTGTATAATGCTTACTTGCATGTTCTTCCGTGTGAATTCCAGTTTTCGCTTGTAACTCTATGTTTAAATTGTTTCTCATTTGTCATTTAAAATAGATGGTTTACGTAATTACCATGTGTCTTTCCCATCTCTTCCTTATGCTTTGATTTCCACGTTTATGCTATTTTCGTGAAATTTTATACGTAAATTCGGTTCGGATATGTCCTTTTTATTATGTGTTCAGCCTCTTTTGTTTCGAATTTAAGTTACGTTTTCGTCACGCAAATATAGCGCTTTATGTGTGTGTATTATACTTGTCTATGTTCGGTTTTGTTTGTTCGTCGCGAAAATTTTCTGTTAAAGTTTCATCATTTTCTTCTCCTCATTTTCGTTTATCTTTTATCAGCTGTATAATGCTTACTTGCATGTTCTTCCGTGTGAATTCCAGTTTTCGCTTGTAACTCTATGTTTAAATTGTTTCTCATTTGTCATTTAAAATAGATGGTTTACCTAATTACCATGTGTCTTTCCCATCTCTTCCTTATGCTTTGATTCCCACGTTTATGCTATTTTCATGAAATTTTATATGTAAATTCGGTTCGGATATGTTCTTTTTATTATGTGTTCAGCCTCTTTTGTTTCGAATTTAAGTTACGTTTTCGTCACGCAAATATAGCGCTTTATGTGTGTGTATTATACTTGTCTATGTTCGGTTTTGTTTGTTCCTCGCGAAAAGTTTCTGTTAAAGTTTCATCATTTTCTTCTTCTCCTCATTTTCGTTTATCTTTTATCAGCTGTATAATGCTTACTTGCATGTTCTTCCGTGTGAATTCCAGTTTTCGCTTGTAACTCTATGTTTAAATTGTTTCTCATTTGTCATTTAAAATAGATGGTTTACCTAATTACCATGTGTCTTTCCCATCTCTTCCTTATGCTTTGATTCCCACGTTTATGCTATTTTCATGAAATTTTATACGTAAATTCGGTTCGGATATGTTCTTTTTATTATGTGTTCAGCTTCTTTTGTTTCGAATTTAAGTTACGTTTTCGTCACGCAAATATAGCGCTTTATGTGTGTGTATTATACTTGTCTATGTTCGGTTTTGTTTGTTCCTCGCGAAAATTTTCTGTTAAAGTTTCATCATTTTCTTCTTCTCCTCATTTTCGTTTATCTTTTATCAGCTGTATAATGCTTACTTGCATGTTCTTCCGTGTGAATTCCAGTTTTCGCTTGTAACTCTATGTTTAAATTGTTTCTCATTTGCCATTTAAAATAGATGGTTTACCTAATTACCATGTGTCTTTCCCATCTCTTCCTTATGCTTTGATTTCCACGTTTATGCTATTTTCATGAAATTTTATACGTAAATTCGGTTCGGATATGTTCTTTTTATTATGTGTTCAGCCTCTTTTGTTTCGAATTTAAGTTACGTTTTCGTCACGCAAATATAGCGCTTTATGTGTGTGTATTATACTTGTCTATGTTCGGTTTTGTTTGTTCCTCGCGAAAATTTTCTGTTAAAGTTTCATCATTTTCTTCTTCTCCTCATTTTCGTTTATATTTTATCAGCTGTATAATGCTTACTTGCATGTTCTTCCGTGTGAATTCCAGTTTTCGCTTGTAACTCTATGTTTAAATTGTTTCTCATTTGTCATTTAAAATAGATGGTTTACCTAATTACCATGTGTCTTTCCCATCTCTTCCTTATGCTTTGATTCCCACGTTTATGCTATTTTCATGAAATTTTATACGTAAATTCGGTTCGGATATGTCCTTTTTATTATGTGTTCAGCCTCTTTTGTTTCGAATTTAAGTTACGTTTTCGTCACGCAAATATAGCGCTTTATGTGTGTGTATTATACTTGTCTATGTTCGGTTTTGTTTGTTCCTCGCGAAAATTTTCTGTTAAAGTTTCATCATTTTCTTCTCCTCATTTTCGTTTATCTTTTATCAGCTGTATAATGCTTACTTGCATGTTCTTCCGTGTGAATTCCAGTTTTCGCTTGTAACTCTATGTTTAAATTGTTTCTCATTTGTCATTTAAAATAGATGGTTTACCTAATTACCATGTGTCTTTCCCATCTCTTCCTTATGCTTTGATTCCCACGTTTATGCTATTTTCATGAAATTTTATACGTAAATTCGGTTCGGATATGTTCTTTTTATTATGTGTTCAGCTTCTTTTGTTTCGAATTTAAGTTACGTTTTCGTCACGCAAATATAGCGCTTTATGTGTGTGTATTATACTTGTCTATGTTCGGTTTTGTTTGTTCCTCGCGAAAATTTTCTGTTAAAGTTTCATCATTTTCTTCTTCTCCTCATTTTCGTTTATCTTTTATCAGCTGTATAATGCTTACTTGCATGTTCTTCCGTGTGAATTCCAGTTTTCCCTTGTAACTCTATGTTTAAATTGTTTCTCATTTGTCATTTAAAATAGATGGTTTACCTAATTACCATGTGTCTTTCCCATCTCTTCCTTATGCTTTGATTCCCACGTTTATGCTATTTTCATGAAATTTTATACGTAAATTCGGTTCGGATATGTTCTTTTTATTATGTGTTCAGCCTCTTTTGTTTCGAATTTAAGTTACGTTTTCGTCACGCAAATATAGCGCTTTATGTGTGTGTATTATACTTGTCTATGTTCGGTTTTGTTTGTTCCTCGCGAAAATTTTCTGTTAAAGTTTCATCATTTTCTTCTTCTCCTCATTTTCGTTTATCTTTTATCAGCTGTATAATGCTTACTTGCATGTTCTTCCGTGTGAATTCCAGTTTTCGCTTGTAACTCTATGTTTAAATTGTTTCTCATTTGTCATTTAAAATAGATGGTTTACCTAATTACCATGTGTCTTTCCCATCTCTTCCTTATGCTTTGATTCCCACGTTTATGCTATTTTCATGAAATTTTATACGTAAAATCGGTTCGGACATGTTCTTTTATTATGTGTTCAGCCTCTTTTGTTTCGAATTTAAGTTACGTTTTCGTCACGCAAATATAGCGCTTTATGTGTGTGTATTATACTTGTCTATGTTCGGTTTTGTTTGTTCCTCGCGAAAATTTTCTGTTAAAGTTTCATCATTTTCTTCTTCTCCTCATTTTCGTTTATCTTTTATCAGCTGTATAATGCTTACTTGCATGTTCTTCCGTGTGAATTCCAGTTTTTGCTTGTAACTCTATGTTTAAATTGTTTCTCATTTGTCATTTAAAATAGATGGTTTACCTAATTACCATGTGTCTTTCCCATCTCTTCCTTATGCTTTGATTCCCACGTTTATGCTATTTTCATGAAATTTTATACGTAAATTCGGTTCGGATATGTTCTTTTTATTATGTGTTCAGCCTCTTTTGTTTCGAATTTAAGTTACGTTTTCGTCACGCAAATATAGCGCTTTATGTGTGTGTATTATACTTGTCTATGTTCGGTTTTGTTTGTTCCTCGCGAAAATTTTCTGTTAAAGTTTCATCATTTTCTTCTTCTCCTCATTTTCGTTTATCTTTTATCAGCTGTATAATGCTTACTTGCATGTTCTTCCGTGTGAATTCCAGTTTTCGCTTGTAACTCTATGTTTAAATTGTTTCTCATTTGTCATTTAAAATAGATGGTTTACGTAATTACCATGTGTCTTTCCCATCTCTTCCTTATGCTTTGATTCCCACGTTTATGCTATTTTCATGAAATTTTATACGTAAATTCGGTTCGGATATGTTCTTTTTATTATGTGTTCAGCCTCTTTTGTTTCGAATTTAAGTTACGTTTTCGTCACGCAAATATAGCGCTTTATGTGTGTGTATTATACTTGTCTATGTTCGGTTTTGTTTGTTCCTCGCGAAAATTTTCTGTTAAAGTTTCATCATTTTCTTCTTCTCCTCATTTTCGTTTATATTTTATCAGCTGTATAATGCTTACTTGCATGTTCTTCCGTGTGAATTCCAGTTTTCGCTTGTAACTCTATGTTTAAATTGTTTCTCATTTGTCATTTAAAATAGATGGTTTACGTAATTACCATGTGTCTTTCCCATCTCTTCCTTATGCTTTGATTCCCACGTTTATGCTATTTTCATGAAATTTTATACGTAAATTCGGTTCGGATATGTCCTTTTTATTATGTGTTCAGCCTCTTTTGTTTCGAATTTAAGTTACGTTTTCGTCACGCAAATATAGCGCTTTATGTGTGTGTATTATACTTGTCTATGTTCGGTTTTGTTTGTTCCTCGCGAAAATTTTCTGTTAAAGTTTCATCATTTTCTTCTCCTCATTTTCGTTTATCTTTTATCAGCTGTATAATGCTTACTTGCATGTTCTTCCGTGTGAATTCCAGTTTTCGCTTGTAACTCTATGTTTAAATTGTTTCTCATTTGTCATTTAAAATAGATGGTTTACCTAATTACCATGTGTCTTTCCCATCTCTTCCTTATGCTTTGATTCCCACGTTTATGCTATTTTCATGAAATTTTATATGTAAATTCGGTTCGGATATGTTCTTTTTATTATGTGTTCAGCCTCTTTTGTTTCGAATTTAAGTTACGTTTTCGTCACGCAAATATAGCGCTTTATGTGTGTGTATTATACTTGTCTATGTTCGGTTTTGTTTGTTCCTCGCGAAAATTTTCTGTTAAAGTTTCATCATTTTCTTCTTCTCCTCATTTTCGTTTATCTTTTATCAGCTGTATAATGCTTACTTGCATGTTCTTCCGTGTGAATTCCAGTTTTCGCTTGTAACTCTATGTTTAAATTGTTTCTCATTTGTCATTTAAAATAGATGGTTTACCTAATTACCATGTGTCTTTCCCATCTCTTCCTTATGCTTTGATTCCCACGCTTATGCTATTTTCATGAAATTTTATACGTAAATTCGGTTCGGATATGTTCTTTTTATTATGTGTTCAGCTTCTTTTGTTTCGAATTTAAGTTACGTTTTCGTCACGCAAATATAGCGCTTTATGTGTGTGTATTATACTTGTCTATGTTCGGTTTTGTTTGTTCCTCGCGAAAATTTTCTGTTAAAGTTTCATCATTTTCTTCTTCTCCTCATTTTCGTTTATCTTTTATCAGCTGTATAATGCTTACTTGCATGTTCTTCCGTGTGAATTCCAGTTTTCGCTTGTAACTCTATGTTTAAATTGTTTCTCATTTGTCATTTAAAATAGATGGTTTACCTAATTACCATGTGTCTTTACCATCTCTTCCTTATGCTTTGATTTCCACGTTTATGCTATTTTCATGAAATTTTATACGTAAATTCGGTTCGGATATGTTCTTTTTATTATGTGTTCAGCCTCTTTTGTTTCGAATTTAAGTTACGTTTTCGTCACGCAAATATAGCGCTTTATGTGTGTGTATTATACTTGTCTATGTTCGGTTTTGTTTGTTCCTCGCGAAAATTTTCTGTTAAAGTTTCATCATTTTCTTCTTCTCCTCATTTTCGTTTATCTTTTATCAGCTGTATAATGCTTACTTGCATGTTCTTCCGTGTGAATTCCAGTTTTCGCTTGTAACTCTATGTTTAAATTGTTTCTCATTTGTCATTTAAAATAGATGGTTTACCTAATTACCATGTGTCTTTCCCATCTCTTCCTTATGCTTTGATTCCCACGTTTATGCTATTTTCATGAAATTTTATACGTAAATTCGGTTCGGATATGTCCTTTTTATTATGTGTTCAGCCTCTTTTGTTTCGAATTTAAGTTACGTTTTCGTCACGCAAATATAGCGCTTTATGTGTGTGTATTATACTTGTCTATGTTCGGTTTTGTTTGTTCCTCGCGAAAATTTTCTGTTAAAGTTTCATCATTTTCTTCTCCTCATTTTCGTTTATCTTTTATCAGCTGTATAATGCTTACTTGCATGTTCTTCCGTGTGAATTCCAGTTTTCGCTTGTAACTCTATGTTTAAATTGTTTCTCATTTGTCATTTAAAATAGATGGTTTACCTAATTACCATGTGTCTTTCCCATCTCTTCCTTATGCTTTGATTCCCACGTTTATGCTATTTTCATGAAATTTTATACGTAAATTCGGTTCGGATATGTTCTTTTTATTATGTGTTCAGCTTCTTTTGTTTCGAATTTAAGTTACGTTTTCGTCACGCAAATATAGCGCTTTATGTGTGTGTATTATACTTGTCTATGTTCGGTTTTGTTTGTTCCTCGCGAAAATTTTCTGTTAAAGTTTCATCATTTTCTTCTTCTCCTCATTTTCGTTTATCTTTTATCAGCTGTATAATGCTTACTTGCATGTTCTTCCGTGTGAATTCCAGTTTTTGCTTGTAACTCTATGTTTAAATTGTTTCTCATTTGTCATTTAAAATAGATGGTTTACCTAATTACCATGTGTCTTTCCCATCTCTTCCTTATGCTTTGATTCCCACGTTTATGCTATTTTCATGAAATTTTATACGTAAATTCGGTTCGGATATGTTCTTTTCATTATGTGTTCAGCCTCTTTTGTTTCGAATTTAAGTTACGTTTTCGTCACGCAAATATAGCGCTTTATGTGTGTGTATTATACTTGTCTATGTTCGGTTTTGTTTGTTCCTCGCGAAAATTTTCTGTTAAAGTTTCATCATTTTCTTCTTCTCCTCATTTTCGTTTATCTTTTATCAGCTGTATAATGCTTACTTGCATGTTCTTCCGTGTGAATTCCAGTTTTCGCTTGTAACTCTATGTTTAAATTGTTTCTCATTTGTCATTTAAAATAGATGGTTTACCTAATTACCATGTGTCTTTCCCATCTCTTCCTTATGCTTTGATTCCCACGTTTATGCTATTTTCATGAAATTTTATACGTAAAATCGGTTCGGACATGTTCTTTTATTATGTGTTCAGCCTCTTTTGTTTCGAATTTAAGTTACGTTTTCGTCACGCAAATATAGCGCTTTATGTGTGTGTATTATACTTGTCTATGTTCGGTTTTGTTTGTTCCTCGCGAAAATTTTCTGTTAAAGTTTCATCATTTTCTTCTTCTCCTCATTTTCGTTTATCTTTTATCAGCTGTATAATGCTTACTTGCATGTTCTTCCGTGTGAATTCCAGTTTTTGCTTGTAACTCTATGTTTAAATTGTTTCTCATTTGTCATTTAAAATAGATGGTTTACCTAATTACCATGTGTCTTTCCCATCTCTTCCTTATGCTTTGATTCCCACGTTTATGCTATTTTCATGAAATTTTATACGTAAATTCGGTTCGGATATGTTCTTTTTATTATGTGTTCAGCCTCTTTTGTTTCGAATTTAAGTTACGTTTTCGTCACGCAAATATAGCGCTTTATGTGTGTGTATTATACTTGTCTATGTTCGGTTTTGTTTGTTCCTCGCGAAAATTTTCTGTTAAAGTTTCATCATTTTCTTCTTCTCCTCATTTTCGTTTATCTTTTATCAGCTGTATAATGCTTACTTGCATGTTCTTCCGTGTGAATTCCAGTTTTCGCTTGTAACTCTATGTTTAAATTGTTTCTCATTTGTCATTTAAAATAGATGGTTTACGTAATTACCATGTGTCTTTCCCATCTCTTCCTTATGCTTTGATTCCCACGTTTATGCTATTTTCATGAAATTTTATACGTAAATTCGGTTCGGATATGTTCTTTTTATTATGTGTTCAGCCTCTTTTGTTTCGAATTTAAGTTACGTTTTCGTCACGCAAATATAGCGCTTTATGTGTGTGTATTATACTTGTCTATGTTCGGTTTTGTTTGTTCCTCGCGAAAATTTTCTGTTAAAGTTTCATCATTTTCTTCTTCTCCTCATTTTCGTTTATATTTTATCAGCTGTATAATGCTTACTTGCATGTTCTTCCGTGTGAATTCCAGTTTTCGCTTGTAACTCTATGTTTAAATTGTTTCTCATTTGTCATTTAAAATAGATGGTTTACGTAATTACCATGTGTCTTTCCCATCTCTTCCTTATGCTTTGATTCCCACGTTTATGCTATTTTCATGAAATTTTATACGTAAATTCGGTTCGGATATGTCCTTTTTATTATGTGTTCAGCCTCTTTTGTTTCGAATTTAAGTTACGTTTTCGTCACGCAAATATAGCGCTTTATGTGTGTGTATTATACTTGTCTATGTTCGGTTTTGTTTGTTCCTCGCGAAAATTTTCTGTTAAAGTTTCATCATTTTCTTCTCCTCATTTTCGTTTATCTTTTATCAGCTGTATAATGCTTACTTGCATGTTCTTCCGTGTGAATTCCAGTTTTCGCTTGTAACTCTATGTTTAAATTGTTTCTCATTTGTCATTTAAAATAGATGGTTTACCTAATTACCATGTGTCTTTCCCATCTCTTCCTTATGCTTTGATTCCCACGTTTATGCTATTTTCATGAAATTTTATATGTAAATTCGGTTCGGATATGTTCTTTTTATTATGTGTTCAGCCTCTTTTGTTTCGAATTTAAGTTACGTTTTCGTCACGCAAATATAGCGCTTTATGTGTGTGTATTATACTTGTCTATGTTCGGTTTTGTTTGTTCCTCGCGAAAATTTTCTGTTAAAGTTTCATCATTTTCTTCTTCTCCTCATTTTCGTTTATCTTTTATCAGCTGTATAATGCTTACTTGCATGTTCTTCCGTGTGAATTCCAGTTTTCGCTTGTAACTCTATGTTTAAATTGTTTCTCATTTGTCATTTAAAATAGATGGTTTACCTAATTACCATGTGTCTTTCCCATCTCTTCCTTATGCTTTGATTCCCACGCTTATGCTATTTTCATGAAATTTTATACGTAAATTCGGTTCGGATATGTTCTTTTTATTATGTGTTCAGCTTCTTTTGTTTCGAATTTAAGTTACGTTTTCGTCACGCAAATATAGCGCTTTATGTGTGTGTATTATACTTGTCTATGTTCGGTTTTGTTTGTTCCTCGCGAAAATTTTCTGTTAAAGTTTCATCATTTTCTTCTTCTCCTCATTTTCGTTTATCTTTTATCAGCTGTATAATGCTTACTTGCATGTTCTTCCGTGTGAATTCCAGTTTTCGCTTGTAACTCTATGTTTAAATTGTTTCTCATTTGTCATTTAAAATAGATGGTTTACCTAATTACCATGTGTCTTTACCATCTCTTCCTTATGCTTTGATTTCCACGTTTATGCTATTTTCATGAAATTTTATACGTAAATTCGGTTCGGATATGTTCTTTTTATTATGTGTTCAGCCTCTTTTGTTTCGAATTTAAGTTACGTTTTCGTCACGCAAATATAGCGCTTTATGTGTGTGTATTATACTTGTCTATGTTCGGTTTTGTTTGTTCCTCGCGAAAATTTTCTGTTAAAGTTTCATCATTTTCTTCTTCTCCTCATTTTCGTTTATCTTTTATCAGCTGTATAATGCTTACTTGCATGTTCTTCCGTGTGAATTCCAGTTTTCGCTTGTAACTCTATGTTTAAATTGTTTCTCATTTGTCATTTAAAATAGATGGTTTACCTAATTACCATGTGTCTTTCCCATCTCTTCCTTATGCTTTGATTCCCACGTTTATGCTATTTTCATGAAATTTTATACGTAAATTCGGTTCGGATATGTCCTTTTTATTATGTGTTCAGCCTCTTTTGTTTCGAATTTAAGTTACGTTTTCGTCACGCAAATATAGCGCTTTATGTGTGTGTATTATACTTGTCTATGTTCGGTTTTGTTTGTTCCTCGCGAAAATTTTCTCTTAAAGTTTCATCATTTTCTTCTCCTCATTTTCGTTTATCTTTTATCAGCTGTATAATGCTTACTTGCATGTTCTTCCGTGTGAATTCCAGTTTTCGCTTGTAACTCTATGTTTAAATTGTTTCTCATTTGTCATTTAAAATAGATGGTTTACCTAATTACCATGTGTCTTTCCCATCTCTTCCTTATGCTTTGATTCCCACGTTTATGCTATTTTCATGAAATTTTATACGTAAATTCGGTTCGGATATGTTCTTTTTATTATGTGTTCAGCTTCTTTTGTTTCGAATTTAAGTTACGTTTTCGTCACGCAAATATAGCGCTTTATGTGTGTGTATTATACTTGTCTATGTTCGGTTTTGTTTGTTCCTCGCGAAAATTTTCTGTTAAAGTTTCATCATTTTCTTCTTCTCCTCATTTTCGTTTATCTTTTATCAGCTGTATAATGCTTACTTGCATGTTCTTCCGTGTGAATTCCAGTTTTCGCTTGTAACTCTATGTTTAAATTGTTTCTCATTTGTCATTTAAAATAGATGGTTTACCTAATTACCATGTGTCTTTCCCATCTCTTCCTTATGCTTTGATTCCCACGTTTATGCTATTTTCATGAAATTTTATACGTAAATTCGGTTCGGATATGTTCTTTTTATTATGTGTTCAGCTTCTTTTGTTTCGAATTTAAGTTACGTTTTCGTCACGCAAATATAGCGCTTTATGTGTGTGTATTATACTTGTCTATGTTCGGTTTTGTTTGTACCTCGCGAAAATTTTCTGTTAAAGTTTCATCATTTTCTTCTTCTCCTCATTTTCGTTTATCTTTTATCAGCTGTATAATGCTTACTTGCATGTTCTTCCGTGTGAATTCCAGTTTTCGCTTGTAACTCTATGTTTAAATTGTTTCTCATTTGTCATTTAAAATAGATGGTTTACCTAATTACCATGTGTCTTTCCCATCTCTTCCTTATGCTTTGATTCCCACGTTTATGCTATTTTCATGAAATTTTATACGTAAATTCGGTTCGGATATGTTCTTTTTATTATGTGTTCAGCCTCTTTTGTTTCGAATTTAAGTTACGTTTTCGTCACGCAAATATAGCGCTTTATGTGTGTGTATTATACTTGTCTATGTTCGGTTTTGTTTGTTCCTCGCGAAAATTTTCTGTTAAAGTTTCATCATTTTCTTCTTCTCCTCATTTTCGTTTATCTTTTATCAGCTGTATAATGCTTACTTGCATGTTCTTCCGTGTGAATTCCAGTTTTCGCTTGTAACTCTATGTTTAAATTGTTTCTCATTTGTCATTTAAAATAGATGGTTTACCTAATTACCATGTGTCTTTCCCATCTCTTCCTTATGCTTTGATTCCCACGTTTATGCTATTTTCATGAAATTTTATATGTAAATTCGGTTCGGATATGTTCTTTTTATTATGTGTTCAGCCTCTTTTGTTTCGAATTTAAGTTACGTTTTCGTCACGCAAATATAGCGCTTTATGTGTGTGTATTATACTTGTCTATGTTCGGTTTTGTTTGTTCCTCGCGAAAATTTTCTGTTAAAGTTTCATCATTTTCTTCTTCTCCTCATTTTCGTTTATCTTTTATCAGCTGTATAATGCTTACTTGCATGTTCTTCCGTGTGAATTCCAGTTTTCGCTTGTAACTCTATGTTTAAATTGTTTCTCATTTGTCATTTAAAATAGATGGTTTACCTAATTACCATGTGTCTTTCCCATCTCTTCCTTATGCTTTGATTCCCACGCTTATGCTATTTTCATGAAATTTTATACGTAAATTCGGTTCGGATATGTTCTTTTTATTATGTGTTCAGCTTCTTTTGTTTCGAATTTAAGTTACGTTTTCGTCACGCAAATATAGCGCTTTATGTGTGTGTATTATACTTGTCTATGTTCGGTTTTGTTTGTTCCTCGCGAAAATTTTCTGTTAAAGTTTCATCATTTTCTTCTTCTCCTCATTTTCGTTTATCTTTTATCAGCTGTATAATGCTTACTTGCATGTTCTTCCGTGTGAATTCCAGTTTTCGCTTGTAACTCTATGTTTAAATTGTTTCTCATTTGTCATTTAAAATAGATGGTTTACCTAATTACCATGTGTCTTTCCCATCTCTTCCTTATGCTTTGATTTCGACGTTTATGCTATTTTCATGAAATTTTATACGTAAATTCGGTTCGGATATGTTCTTTTTATTATGTGTTCAGCCTCTTTTGTTTCGAATTTAAGTTACGTTTTCGTCACGCAAATATAGCGCTTTATGTGTGTGTATTATACTTGTCTATGTTCGGTTTTGTTTGTTCCTCGCGAAAATTTTCTCTTAAAGTTTCATCATTTTCTTCTTCTCCTCATTTTCGTTTATCTTTTATCAGCTGTATAATGCTTACTTGCATGTTCTTCCGTGTGAATTCCAGTTTTCGCTTGTAACTCTATGTTTAAATTGTTTCTCATTTGTCATTTAAAATAGATGGTTTACCTAATTACCATGTGTCTTTCCCATCTCTTCCTTATGCTTTGATTCCCACGTTTATGCTATTTTCATGAAATTTTATACGTAAATTCGGTTCGGATATGTCCTTTTTATTATGTGTTCAGCCTCTTTTGTTTCGAATTTAAGTTACGTTTTCGTCACGCAAATATAGCGCTTTATGTGTGTGTATTATACTTGTCTATGTTCGGTTTTGTTTGTTCCTCGCGAAAATTTTCTGTTAAAGTTTCATCATTTTCTTCTCCTCATTTTCGTTTATCTTTTATCAGCTGTATAATGCTTACTTGCATGTTCTTCCGTGTGAATTCCAGTTTTCGCTTGTAACTCTATGTTTAAATTGTTTCTCATTTGTCATTTAAAATAGATGGTTTACCTAATTACCATGTGTCTTTCCCATCTCTTCCTTATGCTTTGATTCCCACGTTTATGCTATTTTCATGAAATTTTATATGTAAATTCGGTTCGGATATGTTCTTTTTATTATGTGTTCAGCCTCTTTTGTTTCGAATTTAAGTTACGTTTTCGTCACGCAAATATAGCGCTTTATGTGTGTGTATTATACTTGTCTATGTTCGGTTTTGTTTGTTCCTCGCGAAAATTTTCTGTTAAAGTTTCATCATTTTCTTCTTCTCCTCATTTTCGTTTATATTTTATCAGCTGTATAATGCTTACTTGCATGTTCTTCCGTGTGAATTCCAGTTTTCGCTTGTAACTCTATGTTTAAATTGTTTCTCATTTGTCATTTAAAATAGATGGTTTACGTAATTACCAAGTGTCTTTCCCATCTCTTCCTTATGCTTTGATTCCCACGTTCATGCTATTTTCATGAAATTTTATACGTAAATTCGGTTCGGATATGTCCTTTTTATTATGTGTTCAGCCTCTTTTGTTTCGAATTTAAGTTACGTTTTCGTCACGCAAATATAGCGCTTTATGTGTGTGTATTATACTTGTCTATGTTCGGTTTTGTTTGTTCCTCGCGAAAATTTTCTGTTAAAGTTTCATCATTTTCTTCTCCTCATTTTCGTTTATCTTTTATCAGCTGTATAATGCTTACTTGCATGTTCTTCCGTGTGAATTCCAGTTTTCGCTTGTAACTCTATGTTTAAATTGTTTCTCATTTGTCATTTAAAA
The DNA here is from genome assembly GCF_044657685.1 of Stegodyphus dumicola. Classification (NCBI taxonomy): domain Eukaryota; kingdom Metazoa; phylum Arthropoda; class Arachnida; order Araneae; family Eresidae; genus Stegodyphus; species Stegodyphus dumicola. The sequence continues at coordinate 33,363 of NC_140771.1, read as the reverse complement.
TAGATGGTTTACCTAATTACCATGTGTCTTTCCCATCTCTTCCTTATGCTTTGATTCCCACGTTTATGCTATTTTCATGAAATTTTATATGTAAATTCGGTTCGGATATGTTCTTTTTATTATGTGTTCAGCCTCTTTTGTTTCGAATTTAAGTTACGTTTTCGTCACGCAAATATAGCGCTTTATGTGTGTGTATTATACTTGTCTATGATCGGTTTTGTTTGTTCCTCGCGAAAATTTTCTGTTAAAGTTTCATCATTTTCTTCTTCTCCTCATTTTCGTTTATCTTTTATCAGCTGTATAATGCTTACTTGCATGTTCTTCCGTGTGAATTCCAGTTTTCGCTTGTAACTCTATGTTTAAATTGTTTCTCATTTGTCATTTAAAATAGATGGTTTACCTAATTACCATGTGTCTTTCCCATCTCTTCCTTATGCTTTGATTCCCACGCTTATGCTATTTTCAAGAAATTTTATACGTAAATTCGGTTCGGATATGTTCTTTTTATTATGTGTTCAGCTTCTTTTGTTTCGAATTTAAGTTACGTTTTCGTCACGCAAATATAGCGCTTTATGTGTGTGTATTATACTTGTCTATGTTCGGTTTTGTTTGTTCCTCGCGAAAATTTTCTGTTAAAGTTTCATCATTTTCTTCTTCTCCTCATTTTCGTTTATCTTTTATCAGCTGTATAATGCTTACTTGCATGTTCTTCCGTGTGAATTCCAGTTTTCGCTTGTAACTCTATGTTTAAATTGTTTCTCATTTGTCATTTAAAATAGATGGTTTACCTAATTACCATGTGTCTTTACCATCTCTTCCTTATGCTTTGATTTCCACGTTTATGCTATTTTCATGAAATTTTATACGTAAATTCGGTTCGGATATGTTCTTTTTATTATGTGTTCAGCCTCTTTTGTTTCGAATTTAAGTTACGTTTTCGTCACGCAAATATAGCGCTTTATGTGTGTGTATTATACTTGTCTATGTTCGGTTTTGTTTGTTCCTCGCGAAAATTTTCTGTTAAAGTTTCATCATTTTCTTCTTCTCCTCATTTTCGTTTATATTTTATCAGCTGTATAATGCTTACTTGCATGTTCTTCCGTGTGAATTCCAGTTTTCGCTTGTAACTCTATGTTTAAATTGTTTCTCATTTGTCATTTAAAATAGATGGTTTACGTAATTACCATGTGTCTTTCCCATCTCTTCCTTATGCTTTGATTCCCACGTTTATGCTATTTTCATGAAATTTTATACGTAAATTCGGTTCGGATATGTCCTTTTTATTGTGTGTTCAGCCTCTTTTGTTTCGAATTTAAGTTACGTTTTCGTCACGCAAATATAGCGCTTTATGTGTGTGTATTATACTTGTCTATGTTCGGTTTTGTTTGTTCCTCGCGAAAATTTTCTCTTAAAGTTTCATCATTTTCTTCTCCTCATTTTCGTTTATCTTTTATCAGCTGTATAATGCTTACTTGCATGTTCTTCCGTGTGAATTCCAGTTTTCGCTTGTAACTCTATGTTTAAATTGTTTCTCATTTGTCATTTAAAATAGATGGTTTACCTAATTACCATGTGTCTTTCCCATCTCTTCCTTATGCTTTGATTCCCACGTTTATGCTATTTTCATGAAATTTTATACGTAAATTCGGTTCGGATATGTTCTTTTTATTATGTGTTCAGCTTCTTTTGTTTCGAATTTAAGTTACGTTTTCGTCACGCAAATATAGCGCTTTATGTGTGTGTATTATACTTGTCTATGTTCGGTTTTGTTTGTTCCTCGCGAAAATTTTCTGTTAAAGTTTCATCATTTTCTTCTTCTCCTCATTTTCGTTTATCTTTTATCAGCTGTATAATGCTTACTTGCATGTTCTTCCGTGTGAATTCCAGTTTTCGCTTGTAACTCTATGTTTAAATTGTTTCTCATTTGTCATTTAAAATAGATGGTTTACCTAATTACCATGTGTCTTTCCCATCTCTTCCTTATGCTTTGATTCCCACGTTTATGCTATTTTCATGAAATTTTATACGTAAATTCGGTTCGGATATGTTCTTTTTATTATGTGTTCAGCCTCTTTTGTTTCGAATTTAAGTTACGTTTTCGTCACGCAAATATAGCGCTTTATGTGTGTGTATTATACTTGTCTATGTTCGGTTTTGTTTGTTCCTCGCGAAAATTTTCTGTTAAAGTTTCATCATTTTCTTCTTCTCCTCATTTTCGTTTATCTTTTATCAGCTGTATAATGCTTACTTGCATGTTCTTCCGTGTGAATTCCAGTTTTCGCTTGTAACTCTATGTTTAAATTGTTTCTCATTTGTCATTTAAAATAGATGGTTTACCTAATTACCATGTGTCTTTCCCATCTCTTCCTTATGCTTTGATTCCCACGTTTATGCTATTTTCATGAAATTTTATACGTAAATTCGGTTCGGATATGTTCTTTTTATTATGTGTTCAGCTTCTTTTGTTTCGAATTTAAGTTACGTTTTCGTCACGCAAATATAGCGCTTTATGTGTGTGTATTATACTTGTCTATGTTCGGTTTTGTTTGTACCTCGCGAAAATTTTCTGTTAAAGTTTCATCATTTTCTTCTTCTCCTCATTTTCGTTTATCTTTTATCAGCTGTATAATGCTTACTTGCATGTTCTTCCGTGTGAATTCCAGTTTTCGCTTGTAACTCTATGTTTAAATTGTTTCTCATTTGTCATTTAAAATAGATGGTTTACCTAATTACCATGTGTCTTTCCCATCTCTTCCTTATGCTTTGATTCCCACGTTTATGCTATTTTCATGAAATTTTATACGTAAATTCGGTTCGGATATGTTCTTTTTATTATGTGTTCAGCCTCTTTTGTTTCGAATTTAAGTTACGTTTTCGTCACGCAAATATAGCGCTTTATGTGTGTGTATTATACTTGTCTATGTTCGGTTTTGTTTGTTCCTCGCGAAAATTTTCTGTTAAAGTTTCATCATTTTCTTCTTCTCCTCATTTTCGTTTATCTTTTATCAGCTGTATAATGCTTACTTGCATGTTCTTCCGTGTGAATTCCAGTTTTCGCTTGTAACTCTATGTTTAAATTGTTTCTCATTTGTCATTTAAAATAGATGGTTTACCTAATTACCATGTGTCTTTCCCATCTCTTCCTTATGCTTTGATTCCCACGTTTATGCTATTTTCATGAAATTTTATATGTAAATTCGGTTCGGATATGTTCTTTTTATTATGTGTTCAGCCTCTTTTGTTTCGAATTTAAGTTACGTTTTCGTCACGCAAATATAGCGCTTTATGTGTGTGTATTATACTTGTCTATGTTCGGTTTTGTTTGTTCCTCGCGAAAATTTTCTGTTAAAGTTTCATCATTTTCTTCTTCTCCTCATTTTCGTTTATCTTTTATCAGCTGTATAATGCTTACTTGCATGTTCTTCCGTGTGAATTCCAGTTTTCGCTTGTAACTCTATGTTTAAATTGTTTCTCATTTGTCATTTAAAATAGATGGTTTACCTAATTACCATGTGTCTTTCCCATCTCTTCCTTATGCTTTGATTCACACGCTTATGCTATTTTCATGAAATTTTATACGTAAATTCGGTTCGGATATGTTCTTTTTATTATGTGTTCAGCTTCTTTTGTTTCGAATTTAAGTTACGTTTTCGTCACGCAAATATAGCGCTTTATGTGTGTGTATTATACTTGTCTATGTTCGGTTTTGTTTGTTCCTCGCGAAAATTTTCTGTTAAAGTTTCATCATTTTCTTCTTCTCCTCATTTTCGTTTATCTTTTATCAGCTGTATAATGCTTACTTGCATGTTCTTCCGTGTGAATTCCAGTTTTCGCTTGTAACTCTATGTTTAAATTGTTTCTCATTTGTCATTTAAAATAGATGGTTTACCTAATTACCATGTGTCTTTCCCATCTCTTCCTTATGCTTTGATTTCCACGTTTATGCTATTTTCATGAAATTTTATACGTAAATTCGGTTCGGATATGTTCTTTTTATTATGTGTTCAGCCTCTTTTGTTTCGAATTTAAGTTACGTTTTCGTCACGCAAATATAGCGCTTTATGTGTGTGTATTATACTTGTCTATGTTCGGTTTTGTTTGTTCCTCGCGAAAATTTTCTCTTAAAGTTTCATCATTTTCTTCTTCTCCTCATTTTCGTTTATCTTTTATCAGCTGTATAATGCTTACTTGCATGTTCTTCCGTGTGAATTCCAGTTTTCGCTTGTAACTCTATGTTTAAATTGTTTCTCATTTGTCATTTAAAATAGATGGTTTACCTAATTACCATGTGTCTTTCCCATCTCTTCCTTATGCTTTGATTCCCACGTTTATGCTATTTTCATGAAATTTTATACGTAAATTCGGTTCGGATATGTTCTTTTTATTATGTGTTCAGCCTCTTTTGTTTCGAATTTAAGTTACGTTTTCGTCACGCAAATATAGCGCTTTATGTGTGTGTATTATACTTGTCTATGTTCGGTTTTGTTTGTTCCTCGCGAAAATTTTCTGTTAAAGTTTCATCATTTTCTTCTTCTCCTCATTTTCGTTTATATTTTATCAGCTGTATAATGCTTACTTGCATGTTCTTCCGTGTGAATTCCAGTTTTCGCTTGTAACTCTATGTTTAAATTGTTTCTCATTTGTCATTTAAAATAGATGGTTTACGTAATTACCATGTGTCTTTCCCATCTCTTCCTTATGCTTTGATTCCCACGTTTATGCTATTTTCATGAAATTTTATACGTAAATTCGGTTCGGATATGTCCTTTTTATTATGTGTTCAGCCTCTTTTGTTTCGAATTTAAGTTACGTTTTCGTCACGCAAATATAGCGCTTTATGTGTGTGTATTATACTTGTCTATGTTCGGTTTTGTTTGTTCGTCGCGAAAATTTTCTGTTAAAGTTTCATCATTTTCTTCTCCTCATTTTCGTTTATCTTTTATCAGCTGTATAATGCTTACTTGCATGTTCTTCCGTGTGAATTCCAGTTTTCGCTTGTAACTCTATGTTTAAATTGTTTCTCATTTGTCATTTAAAATAGATGGTTTACCTAATTACCATGTGTCTTTCCCATCTCTTCCTTATGCTTTGATTCCCACGTTTATGCTATTTTCATGAAATTTTATATGTAAATTCGGTTCGGATATGTTCTTTTTATTATGTGTTCAGCCTCTTTTGTTTCGAATTTAAGTTACGTTTTCGTCACGCAAATATAGCGCTTTATGTGTGTGTATTATACTTGTCTATGTTCGGTTTTGTTTGTTCCTCGCGAAAATTTTCTGTTAAAGTTTCATCATTTTCTTCTTCTCCTCATTTTCGTTTATCTTTTATCAGCTGTATAATGCTTACTTGCATGTTCTTCCGTGTGAATTCCAGTTTTCGCTTGTAACTCTATGTTTAAATTGTTTCTCATTTGTCATTTAAAATAGATGGTTTACCTAATTACCATGTGTCTTTCCCATCTCTTCCTTATGCTTTGATTCCCACGCTTATGCTATTTTCATGAAATTTTATACGTAAATTCGGTTCGGATATGTTCTTTTTATTATGTGTTCAGCTTCTTTTGTTTCGAATTTAAGTTACGTTTTCGTCACGCAAATATAGCGCTTTATGTGTTTGTATTATACTTGTCTATGTTCGGTTTTGTTTGTTCCTCGCGAAAATTTTCTGTTAAAGTTTCATCATTTTCTTCTTCTCCTCATTTTCGTTTATCTTTTATCAGCTGTATAATGCTTACTTGCATGTTCTTCCGTGTGAATTCCAGTTTTCGCTTGTAACTCTATGTTTAAATTGTTTCTCATTTGCCATTTAAAATAGATGGTTTACCTAATTACCATGTGTCTTTCCCATCTCTTCCTTATGCTTTGATTTCTACGTTTATGCTATTTTCATGAAATTTTATACGTAAATTCGGTTCGGATATGTTCTTTTTATTATGTGTTCAGCCTCTTTTGTTTCGAATTTAAGTTACGTTTTCGTCACGCAAATATAGCGCTTTATGTGTGTGTATTATACTTGTCTATGTTCGGTTTTGTTTGTTCCTCGCGAAAATTTTCTCTTAAAGTTTCATCATTTTCTTCTCCTCATTTTCGTTTATCTTTTATCAGCTGTATAATGCTTACTTGCATGTTCTTCCGTGTGAATTCCAGTTTTCGGTTGTAACTCTATGTTTAAATTGTTTCTCATTTGTCATTTAAAATAGATGGTTTACCTAATTACCATGTGTCTTTCCCATCTCTTCCTTATGCTTTGATTCCCACGTTTATGCTATTTTCATGAAATTTTATACGTAAATTCGGTTCGGATATGTTCTTTTTATTATGTGTTCAGCTTCTTTTGTTTCGAATTTAAGTTACGTTTTCGTCACGCAAATATAGCGCTTTATGTGTGTGTATTATACTTGTCTATGTTCGGTTTTGTTTGTTCCTCGCGAAAATTTTCTGTTAAAGTTTCATCATTTTCTTCTTCTCCTCATTTTCGTTTATCTTTTATCAGCTGTATAATGCTTACTTGCATGTTCTTCCGTGTGAATTCCAGTTTTCGCTTGTAACTCTATGTTTAAATTGTTTCTCATTTGTCATTTAAAATAGATGGTTTACCTAATTACCATGTGTCTTTCCCATCTCTTCCTTATGCTTTGATTCCCACGTTTATGCTATTTTCATGAAATTTTATACGTAAATTTGGTTCGGATATGTTCTTTTTATTATGTGTTCAGCCTCTTTTGTTTCGAATTTAAGTTACGTTTTCGTCACGCAAATATAGCGCTTTATGTGTGTGTATTATACTTGTCTATGTTCGGTTTTGTTTGTTCCTCGCGAAAATTTTCTGTTAAAGTTTCATCATTTTCTTCTTCTCCTCATTTTCGTTTATCTTTTATCAGCTGTATAATGCTTACTTGCATGTTCTTCCGTGTGAATTCCAGTTTTCGCTTGTAACTCTATGTTTAAATTGTTTCTCATTTGTCATTTAAAATAGATGGTTTACCTAATTACCATGTGTCTTTCCCATCTCTTCCTTATGCTTTGATTCCCACGTTTATGCTATTTTCATGAAATTTTATACGTAAAATCGGTTCGGACATGTTCTTTTATTATGTGTTCAGCCTCTTTTGTTTCGAATTTAAGTTACGTTTTCGTCACGCAAATATAGCGCTTTATGTGTGTGTATTATACTTGTCTATGTTCGGTTTTGTTTGTTCCTCGCGAAAATTTTCTGTTAAAGTTTCATCATTTTCTTCTTCTCCTCATTTTCGTTTATCTTTTATCAGCTGTATAATGCTTACTTGCATGTTCTTCCGTGTGAATTCCAGTTTTTGCTTGTAACTCTATGTTTAAATTGTTTCTCATTTGTCATTTAAAATAGATGGTTTACCTAATTACCATGTGTCTTTCCCATCTCTTCCTTATGCTTTGATTCCCACGTTTATGCTATTTTCATGAAATTTTATACGTAAATTCGGTTCGGATATGTTCTTTTTATTATGTGTTCAGCCTCTTTTGTTTCGAATTTAAGTTACGTTTTCGTCACGCAAATATAGCGCTTTATGTGTGTGTATTATACTTGTCTATGTTCGGTTTTGTTTGTTCCTCGCGAAAATTTTCTGTTAAAGTTTCATCATTTTCTTCTTCTCCTCATTTTCGTTTATCTTTTATCAGCTGTATAATGCTTACTTGCATGTTCTTCCGTGTGAATTCCAGTTTTCGCTTGTAACTCTATGTTTAAATTGTTTCTCATTTGTCATTTAAAATAGATGGTTTACGTAATTACCATGTGTCTTTCCCATCTCTTCCTTATGCTTTGATTCCCACGTTTATGCTATTTTCATGAAATTTTATACGTAAATTCGGTTCGGATATGTTCTTTTTATTATGTGTTCAGCCTCTTTTGTTTCGAATTTAAGTTACGTTTTCGTCACGCAAATATAGCGCTTTATGTGTGTGTATTATACTTGTCTATGTTCGGTTTTGTTTGTTCCTCGCGAAAATTTTCTGTTAAAGTTTCATCATTTTCTTCTTCTCCTCATTTTCGTTTATATTTTATCAGCTGTATAATGCTTACTTGCATGTTCTTCCGTGTGAATTCCAGTTTTCGCTTGTAACTCTATGTTTAAATTGTTTCTCATTTGTCATTTAAAATAGATGGTTTACGTAATTACCATGTGTCTTTCCCATCTCTTCCTTATGCTTTGATTCCCACGTTTATGCTATTTTCATGAAATTTTATACGTAAATTCGGTTCGGATATGTCCTTTTTATTATGTGTTCAGCCTCTTTTGTTTCGAATTTAAGTTACGTTTTCGTCACGCAAATATAGCGCTTTATGTGTGTGTATTATACTTGTCTATGTTCGGTTTTGTTTGTTCCTCGCGAAAATTTTCTGTTAAAGTTTCATCATTTTCTTCTCCTCATTTTCGTTTATCTTTTATCAGCTGTATAATGCTTACTTGCATGTTCTTCCGTGTGAATTCCAGTTTTCGCTTGTAACTCTATGTTTAAATTGTTTCTCATTTGTCATTTAAAATAGATGGTTTACCTAATTACCATGTGTCTTTCCCATCTCTTCCTTATGCTTTGATTCCCACGTTTATGCTATTTTCATGAAATTTTATATGTAAATTCGGTTCGGATATGTTCTTTTTATTATGTGTTCAGCCTCTTTTGTTTCGAATTTAAGTTACGTTTTCGTCACGCAAATATAGCGCTTTATGTGTGTGTATTATACTTGTCTATGTTCGGTTTTGTTTGTTCCTCGCGAAAATTTTCTGTTAAAGTTTCATCATTTTCTTCTTCTCCTCATTTTCGTTTATCTTTTATCAGCTGTATAATGCTTACTTGCATGTTCTTCCGTGTGAATTCCAGTTTTCGCTTGTAACTCTATGTTTAAATTGTTTCTCATTTGTCATTTAAAATAGATGGTTTACCTAATTACCATGTGTCTTTCCCATCTCTTCCTTATGCTTTGATTCCCACGCTTATGCTATTTTCATGAAATTTTATACGTAAATTCGGTTCGGATATGTTCTTTTTATTATGTGTTCAGCTTCTTTTGTTTCGAATTTAAGTTACGTTTTCGTCACGCAAATATAGCGCTTTATGTGTGTGTATTATACTTGTCTATGTTCGGTTTTGTTTGTTCCTCGCGAAAATTTTCTGTTAAAGTTTCATCATTTTCTTCTTCTCCTCATTTTCGTTTATCTTTTATCAGCTGTATAATGCTTACTTGCATGTTCTTCCGTGTGAATTCCAGTTTTCGCTTGTAACTCTATGTTTAAATTGTTTCTCATTTGTCATTTAAAATAGATGGTTTACCTAATTACCATGTGTCTTTCCCATCTCTTCCTTATGCTTTGATTCCCACGTTTATGCTATTTTCATGAAATTTTATACGTAAATTCGGTTCGGATATGTTCTTTTTATTATGTGTTCAGCCTCTTTTGTTTCGAATTTAAGTTACGTTTTCGTCACGCAAATATAGCGCTTTATGTGTGTGTATTATACTTGTTTATGTTCGGTTTTGTTTGTTCCTCGCGAAAATTTTCTGTTAAAGTTTCATCATTTTCTTCTTCTCCTCATTTTCGTTTATCTTTTATCAGCTGTATAATGCTTACTTGCATGTTCTTCCGTGTGAATTCCAGTTTTCGCTTGTAACTCTATGTTTAAATTGTTTCTCATTTGTCATTTAAAATAGATGGTTTACCTAATTACCATGTGTCTTTCCCATCTCTTCCTTATGCTTTGATTCCCACGTTTATGCTATTTTCATGAAATTTTATACGTAAATTCGGTTCGGATATGTCCTTTTTATTATGTGTTCAGCCTCTTTTGTTTCGAATTTAAGTTACGTTTTCGTCACGCAAATATAGCGCTTTATGTGTGTGTATTATACTTGTCTATGTTCGGTTTTGTTTGTTCCTCGCGAAAATTTTCTGTTAAAGTTTCATCATTTTCTTCTCCTCATTTTCGTTTATCTTTTATCAGCTGTATAATGCTTACTTGCATGTTCTTCCGTGTGAATTCCAGTTTTCGCTTGTAACTCTATGTTTAAATTGTTTCTCATTTGTCATTTAAAATAGATGGTTTACCTAATTACCATGTGTCTTTCCCATCTCTTCCTTATGCTTTGATTCCCACGTTTATGCTATTTTCATGAAATTTTATATGTAAATTCGGTTCGGATATGTTCTTTTTATTATGTGTTCAGCCTCTTTTGTTTCGAATTTAAGTTACGTTTTCGTCACGCAAATATAGCGCTTTATGTGTGTGTATTATACTTGTCTATGTTCGGTTTTGTTTGTTCCTCGCGAAAATTTTCTGTTAAAGTTTCATCATTTTCTTCTTCTCCTCATTTTCGTTTATCTTTTATCAGCTGTATAATGCTTACTTGCATGTTCTTCCGTGTGAATTCCAGTTTTCGCTTGTAACTCTATGTTTAAATTGTTTCTCATTTGTCATTTAAAATAGATGGTTTACCTAATTACCATGTGTCTTTCCCATCTCTTCCTTATGCTTTGATTCCCACGCTTATGCTATTTTCATGAAATTTTATACGTAAATTCGGTTCGGATATGTTCTTTTTATTATGTGTTCAGCTTCTTTTGTTTCGAATTTAAGTTACGTTTTCGTCACGCAAATATAGCGCTTTATGTGTGTGTATTATACTTGTCTATGTTCGGTTTTGTTTGTTCCTCGCGAAAATTTTCTGTTAAAGTTTCATCATTTTCTTCTTCTCCTCATTTTCGTTTATCTTTTATCAGCTGTATAATGCTTACTTGCATGTTCTTCCGTGTGAATTCCAGTTTTCGCTTGTAACTCTATGTTTAAATTGTTTCTCATTTGTCATTTAAAATAGATGGTTTACCTAATTACCATGTGTCTTTACCATCTCTTCCTTATGCTTTGATTCCCACGTTTATGCTATTTTCATGAAATTTTATACGTAAATTCGGTTCGGATATGTTCTTTTTATTATGTGTTCAGCCTCTTTTGTTTCGAATTTAAGTTACGTTTTCGTCACGCAAATATAGCGCTTTATGTGTGTGTATTATACTTGTTTATGTTCGGTTTTGTTTGTTCCTCGCGAAAATTTTCTGTTAAAGTTTCATCATTTTCTTCTTCTCCTCATTTTCGTTTATCTTTTATCAGCTGTATAATGCTTACTTGCATGTTCTTCCGTGTGAATTCCAGTTTTCGCTTGTAACTCTATGTTTAAATTGTTTCTCATTTGTCATTTAAAATAGATGGTTTACCTAATTACCATGTGTCTTTCCCATCTCTTCCTTATGCTTTGATTCCCACGTTTATGCTATTTTCATGAAATTTTATACGTAAATTCGGTTCGGATATGTCCTTTTTATTATGTGTTCAGCCTCTTTTGTTTCGAATTTAAGTTACGTTTTCGTCACGCAAATATAGCGCTTTATGTGTGTGTATTATACTTGTCTATGTTCGGTTTTGTTTGTTCCTCGCGAAAATTTTCTGTTAAAGTTTCATCATTTTCTTCTCCTCATTTTCGTTTATCTTTTATCAGCTGTATAATGCTTACTTGCATGTTCTTCCGTGTGAATTCCAGTTTTCGCTTGTAACTCTATGTTTAAATTGTTTCTCATTTGTCATTTAAAATAGATGGTTTACCTAATTACCATGTGTCTTTCCCATCTCTTCCTTATGCTTTGATTCCCACGTTTATGCTATTTTCATGAAATTTTATATGTAAATTCGGTTCGGATATGTTCTTTTTATTATGTGTTCAGCCTCTTTTGTTTCGAATTTAAGTTACGTTTTCGTCACGCAAATATAGCGCTTTATGTGTGTGTATTATACTTGTCTATGTTCGGTTTTGTTTGTTCCTCGCGAAAATTTTCTGTTAAAGTTTCATCATTTTCTTCTTCTCCTCATTTTCGTTTATCTTTTATCAGCTGTATAATGCTTACTTGCATGTTCTTCCGTGTGAATTCCAGTTTTCGCTTGTAACTCTATGTTTAAATTGTTTCTCATTTGTCATTTAAAATAGATGGTTTACCTAATTACCATGTGTCTTTCCCATCTCTTCCTTATGCTTTGATTCCCACGCTTATGCTATTTTCATGAAATTTTATACGTAAATTCGGTTCGGATATGTTCTTTTTATTATGTGTTCAGCTTCTTTTGTTTCGAATTTAAGTTACGTTTTCGTCACGCAAATATAGCGCTTTATGTGTGTGTATTATACTTGTCTATGTTCGGTTTTGTTTGTTCCTCGCGAAAATTTTCTGTTAAAGTTTCATCATTTTCTTCTTCTCCTCATTTTCGTTTATCTTTTATCAGCTGTATAATGCTTACTTGCATGTTCTTCCGTGTGAATTCCAGTTTTCGCTTGTAACTCTATGTTTAAATTGTTTCTCATTTGTCATTTAAAATAGATGGTTTACCTAATTACCATGTGTCTTTACCATCTCTTCCTTATGCTTTGATTCCCACGTTTATGCTATTTTCATGAAATTTTATACGTAAATTCGGTTCGGATATGTTCTTTTTATTATGTGTTCAGCCTCTTTTGTTTCGAATTTAAGTTACGTTTTCGTCACGCAAATATAGCGCTTTATGTGTGTGTATTATACTTGTTTATGTTCGGTTTTGTTTGTTCCTCGCGAAAATTTTCTGTTAAAGTTTCATCATTTTCTTCTTCTCCTCATTTTCGTTTATCTTTTATCAGCTGTATAATGCTTACTTGCATGTTCTTCCGTGTGAATTCCAGTTTTCGCTTGTAACTCTATGTTTAAATTGTTTCTCATTTGTCATTTAAAATAGATGGTTTACCTAATTACCATGTGTCTTTCCCATCTCTTCCTTATGCTTTGATTCCCACGTTTATGCTATTTTCATGAAATTTTATACGTAAATTCGGTTCGGATATGTCCTTTTTATTATGTGTTCAGCCTCTTTTGTTTCGAATTTAAGTTACGTTTTCGTCACGCAAATATAGCGCTTTATGTGTGTGTATTATACTTGTCTATGTTCGGTTTTGTTTGTTCCTCGCGAAAATTTTCTGTTAAAGTTTCATCATTTTCTTCTCCTCATTTTCGTTTATCTTTTATCAGCTGTATAATGCTTACTTGCATGTTCTTCCGTGTGAATTCCAGTTTTCGCTTGTAACTCTATGTTTAAATTGTTTCTCATTTGTCATTTAAAATAGATGGTTTACCTAATTACCATGTGTCTTTCCCATCTCTTCCTTATGCTTTGATTCCCACGTTTATGCTATTTTCATGAAATTTTATATGTAAATTCGGTTCGGATATGTTCTTTTTATTATGTGTTCAGCCTCTTTTGTTTCGAATTTAAGTTACGTTTTCGTCACGCAAATATAGCGCTTTATGTGTGTGTATTATACTTGTCTATGTTCGGTTTTGTTTGTTCCTCGCGAAAATTTTCTGTTAAAGTTTCATCATTTTCTTCTTCTCCTCATTTTCGTTTATCTTTTATCAGCTGTATAATGCTTACTTGCATGTTCTTCCGTGTGAATTCCAGTTTTCGCTTGTAACTCTATGTTTAAATTGTTTCTCATTTGTCATTTAAAATAGATGGTTTACCTAATTACCATGTGTCTTTCCCATCTCTTCCTTATGCTTTGATTCCCACGCTTATGCTATTTTCATGAAATTTTATACGTAAATTCGGTTCGGATATGTTCTTTTTATTATGTGTTCAGCTTCTTTTGTTTCGAATTTAAGTTACGTTTTCGTCACGCAAATATAGCGCTTTATGTGTGTGTATTATACTTGTCTATGTTCGGTTTTGTTTGTTCCTCGCGAAAATTTTCTGTTAAAGTTTCATCATTTTCTTCTTCTCCTCATTTTCGTTTATCTTTTATCAGCTGTATAATGCTTACTTGCATGTTCTTCCGTGTGAATTCCAGTTTTCGCTTGTAACTCTATGTTTAAATTGTTTCTCATTTGTCATTTAAAATAGATGGTTTACCTAATTACCATGTGTCTTTACCATCTCTTCCTTATGCTTTGATTTCCACGTTTATGCTATTTTCATGAAATTTTATACGTAAATTCGGTTCGGATATGTTCTTTTTATTATGTGTTCAGCCTCTTTTGTTTCGAATTTAAGTTACGTTTTCGTCACGCAAATATAGCGCTTTATGTGTGTGTATTATACTTGTCTATGTTCGGTTTTGTTTGTTCCTCGCGAAAATTTTCTGTTAAAGTTTCATCATTTTCTTCTTCTCCTCATTTTCGTTTATCTTTTATCAGCTGTATAATGCTTACTTGCATGTTCTTCCGTGTGAATTCCAGTTTTCGCTTGTAACTCTATGTTTAAATTGTTTCTCATTTGTCATTTAAAATAGATGGTTTACCTAATTACCATGTGTCTTTCCCATCTCTTCCTTATGCTTTGATTCCCACGTTTATGCTATTTTCATGAAATTTTATACGTAAATTCGGTTCGGATATGTTCTTTTTATTATGTGTTCAGTATCTTTTGTTTCGAATTTAAGTTACGTTTTCGTCACGCAAATATAGCGCTTTATGTGTGTGTATTATACTTGTCTATGTTCGGTTTTGTTTGTTCCTCGCGAAAATTTTCTGTTAAAGTTTCATCATTTTCTTCTTCTCCTCATTTTCGTTTATCTTTTATCAGCTGTATAATGCTTACTTGCATGTTCTTCCGTGTGAATTCCAGTTTTCGCTTGTAACTCTATGTTTAAATTGTTTCTCATTTGTCATTTAAAATAGATGGTTTACGTAATTACCATGTGTCTTTCCCATCTCTTACTTATGCTTTGATTCCCACGTTTATGCTATTTTCATGAAATTTTATACGTAAATTCGGTTCGGATATGTCCTTTTTATTATGTGTTCAGCCTCTTTTGTTTCGAATTTAAGTTACGTTTTCGTCACGCAAATATAGCGCTTTATGTGTGTGTATTATACTTGTCTATGTTCGGTTTTGTTTGTTCCTCGCGAAAATTTTCTCTTAAAGTTTCATCATTTTCTTCTCCTCATTTTCGTTTATCTTTTATCAGCTGTATAATGCTTACTTGCATGTTCTTCCGTGTGAATTCCAGTTTTCGCTTGTAACTCTATGTTTAAATTGTTTCTCATTTGTCATTTAAAATAGATGGTTTACCTAATTACCATGTGTCTTTCCCATCTCTTCCTTATGCTTTGATTCCCACGTTTATGCTATTTTCATGAAATTTTATACGTAAATTCGGTTCGGATATGTTCTTTTTATTATGTGTTCAGCTTCTTTTGTTTCGAATTTAAGTTACGTTTTCGTCACGCAAATATAGCGCTTTATGTGTGTGTATTATACTTGTCTATGTTCGGTTTTGTTTGTTCCTCGCGAAAATTTTCTGTTAAAGTTTCATCATTTTCTTCTTCTCCTCATTTTCGTTTATCTTTTATCAGCTGTATAATGCTTACTTGCATGTTCTTCCGTGTGAATTCCAGTTTTCGCTTGTAACTCTATGTTTAAATTGTTTCTCATTTGTCATTTAAAATAGATGGTTTACCTAATTACCATGTGTCTTTCCCATCTCTTCCTTATGCTTTGATTCCCACGTTTATGCTATTTTCATGAAATTTTATACGTAAATTCGGTTTGGATATGTTCTTTTTATTATGTGTTCAGCCTCTTTTGTTTCGAATTTAAGTTACGTTTTCGTCACGCAAATATAGCGCTTTATGTGTGTGTATTATACTTGTCTATGTTCGGTTTTGTTTGTTCCTCGCGAAAATTTTCTGTTAAAGTTTCATCATTTTCTTCTTCTCCTCATTTTCGTTTATCTTTTATCAGCTGTATAATGCTTACTTGCATGTTCTTCCGTGTGAATTCCAGTTTTCGCTTGTAACTCTATGTTTAAATTGTTTCTCATTTGTCATTTAAAATAGATGGTTTACCTAATTACCATGTGTCTTTCCCATCTCTTCCTTATGCTTTGATTCCCACGTTTATGCTATTTTCATGAAATTTTATACGTAAATTCGGTTCGGATATGTTCTTTTTATTATGTGTTCAGCCTCTTTTGTTTCGAATTTAAGTTACGTTTTCGTCACGCAAATATAGCGCTTTATGTGTGTGTATTATACTTGTCTATGTTCGGTTTTGTTTGTTCCTCGCGAAAATTTTCTGTTAAAGTTTCATCATTTTCTTCTTCTCCTCATTTTCGTTTATCTTTTATCAGCTGTATAATGCTTACTTGCATGTTCTTCCGTGTGAATTCCAGTTTTCGCTTGTAACTCTATGTTTAAATTGTTTCTCATTTGTCATTTAAAATAGATGGTTTACCTAATTACCATGTGTCTTTCCCATCTCTTCCTTATGCTTTGATTCCCACGTTTATGCTATTTTCATGAAATTTTATATGTAAATTCGGTTCGGATATGTTCTTTTTATTATGTGTTCAGCCTCTTTTTTCGAATTTAAGTTACGTTTTCGTCACGCAAATATAGCGCTTTATGTGTGTGTATTATACTTGTCTATATTCGGTTTTGTTTGTTCCTCGCGAAAATTTTCTGTTAAAGTTTCATCATTTTCTTCTTCTCCTCATTTTCGTTTATCTTTTATCAGCTGTATAATGCTTACTTGCATGTTCTTCCG
This sequence comes from Stegodyphus dumicola, assembly GCF_044657685.1. Taxonomy (NCBI): domain Eukaryota; kingdom Metazoa; phylum Arthropoda; class Arachnida; order Araneae; family Eresidae; genus Stegodyphus; species Stegodyphus dumicola. The sequence continues at coordinate 16,768 of NC_140771.1, read as the reverse complement.
TGTGAATTCCAGTTTTCGCTTGTAACTCTATGTTTAAATTGTTTCTCATTTGTCATTTAAAATAGATGGTTTACCTAATTACCATGTGTCTTTCCCATCTCTTCCTTATGCTTTGATTCACACGCTTATGCTATTTTCATGAAATTTTATACGTAAATTCGGTTCGGATATGTTCTTTTTATTATGTGTTCAGCTTCTTTTGTTTCGAATTTAAGTTACGTTTTCGTCACGCAAATATAGCGCTTTATGTGTGTGTATTATACTTGTCTATGTTCGGTTTTGTTTGTTCCTCGCGAAAATTTTCTGTTAAAGTTTCATCATTTTCTTCTTCTCCTCATTTTCGTTTATCTTTTATCAGCTGTATAATGCTTACTTGCATGTTCTTCCGTGTGAATTCCAGTTTTCGCTTGTAACTCTATGTTTAAATTGTTTCTCATTTGTCATTTAAAATAGATGGTTTACCTAATTACCATGTGTCTTTCCCATCTCTTCCTTATGCTTTGATTTCCACGTTTATGCTATTTTCATGAAATTTTATACGTAAATTCGGTTCGGATATGTTCTTTTTATTATGTGTTCAGCCTCTTTTGATTCGAATTTAAGTTACGTTTTCGTCACGCAAATATAGCGCTTTATGTGTGTGTATTATACTTGTCTATGTTCGGTTTTGTTTGTTCCTCGCGAAAATTTTCTCTTAAAGTTTCATCATTTTCTTCTTCTCCTCATTTTCGTTTATCTTTTATCAGCTGTATAATGCTTACTTGCATGTTCTTACCGTGTGAATTCCAGTTTTCGCTTGTAACTCTATGTTTAAATTGTTTCTCATTTGTCATTTAAAATAGATGGTTTACGTAATTACCATGTGTCTTTCCCATCTCTTCCTTATGCTTTGATTCCCACGTTTATGCTATTTTCATGAAATTTTATACGTAAATTCGGTTCGGATATGTTCTTTTTATTATGTGTTCAGCCTCTTTTGTTTCGAATTTAAGTTACGTTTTCGTCACGCAAATATAGCGCTTTATGTGTGTGTATTATACTTGTCTATGTTCGGTTTTGTTTGTTCCTCGCGAAAATTTTCTGTTAAAGTTTCATCATTTTCTTCTTCTCCTCATTTTCGTTTATATTTTATCAGCTGTATAATGCTTACTTGCATGTTCTTCCGTGTGAATTCCAGTTTTCGCTTGTAACTCTATGTTTAAATTGTTTCTCATTTGTCATTTAAAATAGATGGTTTACGTAATTACCATGTGTCTTTCCCATCTCTTCCTTATGCTTTGATTCCCACGTTTATGCTATTTTCATGAAATTTTATACGTAAATTCGGTTCGGATATGTCCTTTTTATTATGTGTTCAGCCTCTTTTGTTTCGAATTTAAGTTACGTTTTCGTCACGCAAATATAGCGCTTTATGTGTGTGTATTATACTTGTCTATGTTCGGTTTTGTTTGTTCGTCGCGAAAATTTTCTGTTAAAGTTTCATCATTTTCTTCTCCTCATTTTCGTTTATCTTTTATCAGCTGTATAATGCTTACTTGCATGTTCTTCCGTGTGAATTCCAGTTTTCGCTTGTAACTCTATGTTTAAATTGTTTCTCATTTGTCATTTAAAATAGATGGTTTACCTAATTACCATGTGTCTTTCCCATCTCTTCCTTATGCTTTGATTCCCACGTTTATGCTATTTTCATGAAATTTTATATGTAAATTCGGTTCGGATATGTTCTTTTTATTATGTGTTCAGCCTCTTTTGTTTCGAATTTAAGTTACGTTTTCGTCACGCAAATATAGCGCTTTATGTGTGTGTATTATACTTGTCTATGTTCGGTTTTGTTTGTTCCTCGCGAAAATTTTCTGTTAAAGTTTCATCATTTTCTTCTTCTCCTCATTTTCGTTTATCTTTTATCAGCTGTATAATGCTTACTTGCATGTTCTTCCGTGTGAATTCCAGTTTTCGCTTGTAACTCTATGTTTAAATTGTTTCTCATTTGTCATTTAAAATAGATGGTTTACCTAATTACCATGTGTCTTTCCCATCTCTTCCTTATGCTTTGATTCCCACGTTTATGCTATTTTCATGAAATTTTATACGTAAATTCGGTTCGGATATGTCCTTTTTATTATGTGTTCAGCCTCTTTTGTTTCGAATTTAAGTTACGTTTTCGTCACGCAAATATAGCGCTTTATGTGTGTGTATTATACTTGTCTATGTTCGGTTTTGTTTGTTCCTCGCGAAAATTTTCTCTTAAAGTTTCATCATTTTCTTCTCCTCATTTTCGTTTATCTTTTATCAGCTGTATAATGCTTACTTGCATGTTCTTCCGTGTGAATTCCAGTTTTCGCTTGTAACTCTATGTTTAAATTGTTTCTCATTTGTCATTTAAAATAGATGGTTTACGTAATTACCATGTGTCTTTCCCATCTCTTCCTTATGCTTTGATTCCCACGTTTATGCTATTTTCATGAAATTTTATACGTAAATTCGGTTCGGATATGTTCTTTTTATTATGTGTTCAGCTTCTTTTGTTTCGAATTTAAGTTACGTTTTCGTCACGCAAATATAGCGCTTTATGTGTGTGTATTATACTTGTCTATGTTCGGTTTTGTTTGTTCCTCGCGAAAATTTTCTGTTAAAGTTTCATCATTTTCTTCTTCTCCTCATTTTCGTTTATCTTTTATCAGCTGTATAATGCTTACTTGCATGTTCTTCCGTGTGAATTCCAGTTTTCGCTTGTAACTCTATGTTTAAATTGTTTCTCATTTGTCATTTAAAATAGATGGTTTACCTAATTACCATGTGTCTTTCCCATCTCTTCCTTATGCTTTGATTCCCACGTTTATGCTATTTTCATGAAATTTTATACGTAAATTCGGTTCGGATATGTTCTTTTTATTATGTGTTCAGCCTCTTTTGTTTCGAATTTAAGTTACGTTTTCGTCACGCAAATATAGCGCTTTATGTGTGTGTATTATACTTGTCTATGTTCGGTTTTGTTTGTTCCTCGCGAAAATTTTCTGTTAAAGTTTCATCATTTTCTTCTTCTCCTCATTTTCGTTTATCTTTTATCAGCTGTATAATGCTTACTTGCATGTTCTTCCGTGTGAATTCCAGTTTTCGCTTGTAACTCTATGTTTAAATTGTTTCTCATTTGTCATTTAAAATAGATGGTTTACCTAATTACCATGTGTCTTTCCCATCTCTTCCTTATGCTTTGATTCCCACGTTTATGCTATTTTCATGAAATTTTATACGTAAAATCGGTTCGGACATGTTCTTTTATTATGTGTTCAGCCTCTTTTGTTTCGAATTTAAGTTACGTTTTCGTCACGCAAATATAGCGCTTTATGTGTGTGTATTATACTTGTCTATGTTCGGTTTTGTTTGTTCCTCGCGAAAATTTTCTCTTAAAGTTTCATCATTTTCTTCTTCTCCTCATTTTCGTTTATCTTTTATCAGCTGTATAATGCTTACTTGCATGTTCTTCCGTGTGAATTCCAGTTTTTGCTTGTAACTCTATGTTTAAATTGTTTCTCATTTGTCATTTAAAATAGATGGTTTACCTAATTACCATGTGTCTTTCCCATCTCTTCCTTATGCTTTGATTCCCACGTTTATGCTATTTTCATGAAATTTTATACGTAAATTCGGTTCGGATATGTTCTTTTTATTATGTGTTCAGCCTCTTTTGTTTCGAATTTAAGTTACGTTTTCGTCACGCAAATATAGCGCTTTATGTGTGTGTATTATACTTGTCTATGTTCGGTTTTGTTTGTTCCTCGCGAAAATTTTCTGTTAAAGTTTCATCATTTTCTTCTTCTCCTCATTTTCGTTTATATTTTATCAGCTGTATAATGCTTACTTGCATGTTCTTCCGTGTGAATTCCAGTTTTCGCTTGTAACTCTATGTTTAAATTGTTTCTCATTTGTCATTTAAAATAGATGGTTTACGTAATTACCATGTGTCTTTCCCATCTCTTCCTTATGCTTTGATTCCCACGTTTATGCTATTTTCATGAAATTTTATACGTAAATTCGGTTCGGATATGTCCTTTTTATTATGTGTTCAGCCTCTTTTGTTTCGAATTTAAGTTACGTTTTCGTCACGCAAATATAGCGCTTTATGTGTGTGTATTATACTTGTCTATGTTCGGTTTTGTTTGTTCCTCGCGAAAATTTTCTGTTAAAGTTTCATCATTTTCTTCTTCTCCTCATTTTCGTTTATCTTTTATCAGCTGTATAATGCTTACTTGCATGTTCTTCCGTGTGAATTCCAGTTTTCGCTTGTAACTCTATGTTTAAATTGTTTCTCATTTGTCATTTAAAATAGATGGTTTACGTAATTACCATGTGTCTTTCCCATCTCTTCCTTATGCTTTGATTCCCACGTTTATGCTATTTTCATGAAATTTTATACGTAAATTCGGTTCGGATATGTCCTTTTTATTATGTGTTCAGCCTCTTTTGTTTCGAATTTAAGTTACGTTTTCGTCACGCAAATATAGCGCTTTATGTGTGTGTATTATACTTGTCTATGTTCGGTTTTGTTTGTTCCTCGCGAAAATTTTCTGTTAAAGTTTCATCATTTTCTTCTCCTCATTTTCGTTTATCTTTTATCAGCTGTATAATGCTTACTTGCATGTTCTTCCGTGTGAATTCCAGTTTTCGCTTGTAACTCTATGTTTAAATTGTTTCTCATTTGTCATTTAAAATAGATGGTTTACCTAATTACCATGTGTCTTTCCCATCTCTTCCTTATGCTTTGATTTCCACGTTTATGCTATTTTCATGAAATTTTATACGTAAATTCGGTTCGGATATGTTCTTTTTATTATGTGTTCAGCCTCTTTTGTTTCGAATTTAAGTTACGTTTTCGTCACGCAAATATAGCGCTTTATGTGTGTGTATTATACTTGTCTATGTTCGGTTTTGTTTGTTCCTCGCGAAAATTTTCTCTTAAAGTTTCATCATTTTCTTCTTCTCCTCATTTTCGTTTATCTTTTATCAGCTGTATAATGCTTACTTGCATGTTCTTCCGTGTGAATTCCAGTTTTCGCTTGTAACTCTATGTTTAAATTGTTTCTCATTTGTCATTTAAAATAGATGGTTTACCTAATTACCATGTGTCTTTCCCATCTCTTCCTTATGCTTTGATTCCCACGTTTATGCTATTTTCATGAAATTTTATACGTAAATTCGGTTCGGATATGTTCTTTTTATTATGTGTTCAGCCTCTTTTGTTTCGAATTTAAGTTACGTTTTCGTCACGCAAATATAGCGCTTTATGTGTGTGTATTATACTTGTCTATGTTCGGTTTTGTTTGTTCCTCGCGAAAATTTTCTGTTAAAGTTTCATCATTTTCTTCTTCTCCTCATTTTCGTTTATATTTTATCAGCTGTATAATGCTTACTTGCATGTTCTTCCGTGTGAATTCCAGTTTTCGCTTGTAACTCTATGTTTAAATTGTTTCTCATTTGTCATTTAAAATAGATGGTTTACGTAATTACCATGTGTCTTTCCCATCTCTTCCTTATGCTTTGATTCCCACGTTTATGCTATTTTCATAAAATTTTATACGTAAATTCGGTTCGGATATGTCCTTTTTATTATGTGTTCAGCCTCTTTTGTTTCGAATTTAAGTTACGTTTTCGTCACGCAAATATAGCGCTTTATGTGTGTGTATTATACTTGTCTATGTTCGGTTTTGTTTGTTCGTCGCGAAAATTTTCTGTTAAAGTTTCATCATTTTCTTCTCCTCATTTTCGTTTATCTTTTATCAGCTGTATAATGCTTACTTGCATGTTCTTCCGTGTGAATTCCAGTTTTCGCTTGTAACTCTATGTTTAAATTGTTTCTCATTTGTCATTTAAAATAGATGGTTTACCTAATTACCATGTGTCTTTCCCATCTCTTCCTTATGCTTTGATTCCCACGTTTATGCTATTTTCATGAAATTTTATATGTAAATTCGGTTCGGATATGTTCTTTTTATTATGTGTTCAGCCTCTTTTGTTTCGAATTTAAGTTACGTTTTCGTCACGCAAATATAGCGCTTTATGTGTGTGTATTATACTTGTCTATGTTCGGTTTTGTTTGTTCCTCGCGAAAATTTTCTGTTAAAGTTTCATCATTTTCTTCTTCTCCTCATTTTCGTTTATCTTTTATCAGCTGTATAATGCTTACTTGCATGTTCTTCCGTGTGAATTCCAGTTTTCGCTTGTAACTCTATGTTTAAATTGTTTCTCATTTGTCATTTAAAATAGATGGTTTACCTAATTACCATGTGTCTTTCCCATCTCTTCCTTATGCTTTGATTCCCACGTTTATGCTATTTTCATGAAATTTTATACGTAAATTCGGTTCGGATATGTTCTTTTTATTATGTGTTCAGCCTCTTTTGTTTCGAATTTAAGTTACGTTTTCGTCACGCAAATATAGCGCTTTATGTGTGTGTATTATACTTGTCTATGTTCGGTTTTGTTTGTTCCTCGCGAAAATTTTCTGTTAAAGTTTCATCATTTTCTTCTTCTCCTCATTTTCGTTTATCTTTTATCAGCTGTATAATGCTTACTTGCATGTTCTTCCGTGTGAATTCCAGTTTTCGCTTGTAACTCTATGTTTAAATTGTTTCTCATTTGTCATTTAAAATAGATGGTTTACCTAATTACCATGTGTCTTTCCCATCTCTTCCTTATGCTTTGATTCCCACGTTTATGCTATTTTCATGAAATTTTATACGTAAAATCGGTTCGGACATGTTCTTTTATTATGTGTTCAGCCTCTTTTGTTTCGAATTTAAGTTACGTTTTCGTCACGCAAATATAGCGCTTTATGTGTGTGTATTATACTTGTCTATGTTCGGTTTTGTTTGTTCCTCGCGAAAATTTTCTGTTAAAGTTTCATCATTTTCTTCTTCTCCTCATTTTCGTTTATCTTTTATCAGCTGTATAATGCTTACTTGCATGTTCTTCCGTGTGAATTCCAGTTTTTGCTTGTAACTCTATGTTTAAATTGTTTCTCATTTGTCATTTAAAATAGATGGTTTACCTAATTACCATGTGTCTTTCCCATCTCTTCCTTATGCTTTGATTCCCACGTTTATGCTATTTTCATGAAATTTTATACGTAAATTCGGTTCGGATATGTTCTTTTTATTATGTGTTCAGCCTCTTTTGTTTCGAATTTAAGTTACGTTTTCGTCACGCAAATATAGCGCTTTATGTGTGTGTATTATACTTGTCTATGTTCGGTTTTGTTTGTTCCTCGCGAAAATTTTCTGTTAAAGTTTCATCATTTTCTTCTTCTCCTCATTTTCGTTTATCTTTTATCAGCTGTATAATGCTTACTTGCATGTTCTTCCGTGTGAATTCCAGTTTTCGCTTGTAACTCTATGTTTAAATTGTTTCTCATTTGTCATTTAAAATAGATGGTTTACGTAATTACCATGTGTCTTTCCCATCTCTTCCTTATGCTTTGATTCCCACGTTTATGCTATTTTCATGAAATTTTATACGTAAATTCGGTTCGGATATGTTCTTTTTATTATGTGTTCAGCCTCTTTTGTTTCGAATTTAAGTTACGTTTTCGTCACGCAAATATAGCGCTTTATGTGTGTGTATTATACTTGTCTATGTTCGGTTTTGTTTGTTCCTCGCGAAAATTTTCTGTTAAAGTTTCATCATTTTCTTCTTCTCCTCATTTTCGTTTATATTTTATCAGCTGTATAATGCTTACTTGCATGTTCTTCCGTGTGAATTCCAGTTTTCGCTTGTAACTCTATGTTTAAATTGTTTCTCATTTGTCATTTAAAATAGATGGTTTACGTAATTACCATGTGTCTTTCCCATCTCTTCCTTATGCTTTGATTCCCACGTTTATGCTATTTTCATGAAATTTTATACGTAAATTCGGTTCGGATATGTCCTTTTTATTATGTGTTCAGCCTCTTTTGTTTCGAATTTAAGTTACGTTTTCGTCACGCAAATATAGCGCTTTATGTGTGTGTATTATACTTGTCTATGTTCGGTTTTGTTTGTTCCTCGCGAAAATTTTCTGTTAAAGTTTCATCATTTTCTTCTCCTCATTTTCGTTTATCTTTTATCAGCTGTATAATGCTTACTTGCATGTTCTTCCGTGTGAATTCCAGTTTTCGCTTGTAACTCTATGTTTAAATTGTTTCTCATTTGTCATTTAAAATAGATGGTTTACCTAATTACCATGTGTCTTTCCCATCTCTTCCTTATGCTTTGATTCCCACGTTTATGCTATTTTCATGAAATTTTATATGTAAATTCGGTTCGGATATGTTCTTTTTATTATGTGTTCAGCCTCTTTTGTTTCGAATTTAAGTTACGTTTTCGTCACGCAAATATAGCGCTTTATGTGTGTGTATTATACTTGTCTATGTTCGGTTTTGTTTGTTCCTCGCGAAAATTTTCTGTTAAAGTTTCATCATTTTCTTCTTCTCCTCATTTTCGTTTATCTTTTATCAGCTGTATAATGCTTACTTGCATGTTCTTCCGTGTGAATTCCAGTTTTCGTTGTAACTCTATGTTTAAATTGTTTCTCATTTGTCATTTAAAATAGATGGTTTACCTAATTACCATGTGTCTTTCCCATCTCTTCCTTATGCTTTGATTCCCACGCTTATGCTATTTTCATGAAATTTTATACGTAAATTCGGTTCGGATATGTTCTTTTTATTATGTGTTCAGCTTCTTTTGTTTCGAATTTAAGTTACGTTTTCGTCACGCAAATATAGCGCTTTATGTGTGTGTATTATACTTGTCTATGTTCGGTTTTGTTTGTTCCTCGCGAAAATTTTCTGTTAAAGTTTCATCATTTTCTTCTTCTCCTCATTTTCGTTTATCTTTTATCAGCTGTATAATGCTTACTTGCATGTTCTTCCGTGTGAATTCCAGTTTTCGCTTGTAACTCTATGTTTAAATTGTTTCTCATTTGTCATTTAAAATAGATGGTTTACCTAATTACCATGTGTCTTTACCATCTCTTCCTTATACTTTGATTTCCACGTTTATGCTATTTTCATGAAATTTTATACGTAAATTCGGTTCGGATATGTTCTTTTTATTATGTGTTCAGCCTCTTTTGTTTCGAATTTAAGTTACGTTTTCGTCACGCAAATATAGCGCTTTATGTGTGTGTATTATACTTGTCTATGTTCGGTTTTGTTTGTTCCTCGCGAAAATTTTCTGTTAAAGTTTCATCATTTTCTTCTTCTCCTCATTTTCGTTTATCTTTTATCAGCTGTATAATGCTTACTTGCATGTTCTTCCGTGTGAATTCCAGTTTTCGCTTGTAACTCTATGTTTAAATTGTTTCTCATTTGTCATTTAAAATAGATGGTTTACCTAATTACCATGTGTCTTTCCCATCTCTTCCTTATGCTTTGATTCCCACGTTTATGCTATTTTCATGAAATTTTATACGTAAATTCGGTTCGGATATGTTCTTTTTATTATGTGTTCAGTATCTTTTGTTTCGAATTTAAGTTACGTTTTCGTCACGCAAATATAGCGCTTTATGTGTGTGTATTATACTTGTCTATGTTCGGTTTTGTTTGTTCCTCGCGAAAATTTTCTGTTAAAGTTTCATCATTTTCTTCTTCTCCTCATTTTCGTTTATATTTTATCAGCTGTATAATGCTTACTTGCATGTTCTTCCGTGTGAATTCCAGTTTTCGCTTGTAACTCTATGTTTAAATTGTTTCTCATTTGTCATTTAAAATAGATGGTTTACGTAATTACCATGTGTCTTTCCCAACTCTTCCTTATGCTTTGATTCCCACGTTTATGCTATTTTCATGAAATTTTATACGTAAATTCGGTTCGGATATGTCCTTTTTATTATGTGTTCAGCCTCTTTTGTTTCGAATTTAAGTTACGTTTTCGTCACGCAAATATAGCGCTTTATGTGTGTGTATTATACTTGTCTATGTTCGGTTTTGTTTGTTCCTCGCGAAAATTTTCTCTTAAAGTTTCATCATTTTCTTCTCCTCATTTTCGTTTATCTTTTATCAGCTGTATAATGCTTACTTGCATGTTCTTCCGTGTGAATTCCAGTTTTCGCTTGTAACTCTATGTTTAAATTGTTTCTCATTTGTCATTTAAAATAGATGGTTTACCTAATTACCATGTGTCTTTCCCATCTCTTCCTTATGCTTTGATTCCCACGTTTATGCTATTTTCATGAAATTTTATACGTAAATTCGGTTCGGATATGTTCTTTTTATTATGTGTTCAGCTTCTTTTGTTTCGAATTTAAGTTACGTTTTCGTCACGCAAATATAGCGCTTTATGTGTGTGTATTATACTTGTCTATGTTCGGTTTTGTTTGTTCCTCGCGAAAATTTTCTGTTAAAGTTTCATCATTTTCTTCTTCTCCTCATTTTCGTTTATCTTTTATCAGCTGTATAATGCTTACTTGCATGTTCTTCCGTGTGAATTCCAGTTTTCGCTTGTAACTCTATGTTTAAATTGTTTCTCATTTGTCATTTAAAATAGATGGTTTACCTAATTACCATGTGTCTTTCCCATCTCTTCCTTATGCTTTGATTCCCACGTTTATGCTATTTTCATGAAATTTTATACGTAAATTCGGTTCGGATATGTTCTTTTTATTATGTGTTCAGCCTCTTTTGTTTCGAATTTAAGTTACGTTTTCGTCACGCAAATATAGCGCTTTATGTGTGTGTATTATACTTGTCTATGTTCGGTTTTGTTTGTTCCTCGCGAAAATTTTCTGTTAAAGTTTCATCATTTTCTTCTTCTCCTCATTTTCGTTTATCTTTTATCAGCTGTATAATGCTTACTTGCATGTTCTTCCGTGTGAATTCCAGTTTTCGCTTGTAACTCTATGTTTAAATTGTTTCTCATTTGTCATTTAAAATAGATGGTTTACCTAATTACCATGTGTCTTTCCCATCTCTTCCTTATGCTTTGATTCCCACGTTTATGCTATTTTCATGAAATTTTATACGTAAAATCGGTTGGGACATGTTCTTTTATGTGTTCAGCCTCTTTTGTTTCGAATTTAAGTTACGTTTTCGTCACGCAAATATAGCGCTTTATGTGTGTGTATTATACTTGTCTATGTTCGGTTTTGTTTGTTCCTCGCGAAAATTTTCTGTTAAAGTTTCATCATTTTCTTCTTCTCCTCATTTTCGTTTATCTTTTATCAGCTGTATAATGCTTACTTGCATGTTCTTCCGTGTGAATTCCAGTTTTTGCTTGTAACTCTATGTTTAAATTGTTTCTCATTTGTCATTTAAAATAGATTGTTTACCTAATTACCATGTGTCTTTCCCATCTCTTCCTTATGCTTTGATTCCCACGTTTATGCTATTTTCATGAAATTTTATACGTAAATTCGGTTCGGATATGTTCTTTTTATTATGTGTTCAGCCTCTTTTGTTTCGAATTTAAGTTACGTTTTCGTCACGCAAATATAGCGCTTTATGTGTGTGTATTATACTTGTCTATGTTCGGTTTTGTTTGTTCCTCGCGAAAATTTTCTGTTAAAGTTTCATCATTTTCTTCTTCTCCTCATTTTCGTTTATCTTTTATCAGCTGTATAATGCTTACTTGCATGTTCTTCCGTGTGAATTCCAGTTTTCGCTTGTAACTCTATGTTTAAATTGTTTCTCATTTGTCATTTAAAATAGATGGTTTACGTAATTACCATGTGTCTTTCCCATCTCTTCCTTATGCTTTGATTCCCACGTTTATGCTATTTTCATGAAATTTTATACGTAAATTCGGTTCGGATATGTTCTTTTTATTATGTGTTCAGCCTCTTTTGTTTCGAATTTAAGTTACGTTTTCGTCACGCAAATATAGCGCTTTATGTGTGTGTATTATACTTGTCTATGTTCGGTTTTGTTTGTTCCTCGCGAAAATTTTCTGTTAAAGTTTCATCATTTTCTTCTTCTCCTCATTTTCGTTTATCTTTTATCAGCTGTATAATGCTTACTTGCATGTTCTTCCGTGTGAATTCCAGTTTTCGCTTGTAACTCTATGTTTAAATTGTTTCTCATTTGTCATTTAAAATAGATGGTTTACGTAATTACCATGTGTCTTTCCCATCTCTTCCTTATGCTTTGATTCCCACGTTTATGCTATTTTCATGAAATTTTATACGTAAATTCGGTTCGGATATGTTCTTTTTATTATGTGTTCAGCCTCTTTTGTTTCGAATTTAAGTTACGTTTTCGTCACGCAAATATAGCGCTTTATGTGTGTGTATTATACTTGTCTATGTTCGGTTTTGTTTGTTCCTCGCGAAAATTTTCTGTTAAAGTTTCATCATTTTCTTCTTCTCCTCATTATCGTTTATCTTTTATCAGCTGTATATTGCTTACTTGCATGTTCTTCCGTGTGAATTCCAGTTTTCGCTTGTAACTCTATGTTTAAATTGTTTCTCATTTGTCATTTAAAATAGATGGTTTACCTAATTGCCATGTGTCTTTCCCATCTCTTCCTTATGCTTTGATTCCCACGTTTATGCTATTTTCATGAAATTTTATACGTAAATTCGGTTCGGATATGTTCTTTTTATTATGTGTTCAGCCTCTTTTGTTTCGAATTTAAGTTACGTTTTCGTCACGCAAATATAGCGCTTTATGTGTGTGTATTATACTTGTCTATGTTCGGTTTTGTTTGTTCCTCGCGAAAATTTTCTGTTAAAGTTTCATCATTTTCTTCTTCTCCTCATTATCGTTTATCTTTTATCAGCTGTATATTGCTTACTTGCATGTTCTTCCGTGTGAATTCCAGTTTTCGCTTGTAACTCTATGTTTAAAATTGTTTCTCATTTGTCATTTAAAATAGATGGTTTACCTAATTGCCATGTGTCTTTCCCATCTCTTCCTTATGCTTTGATTCCCACGTTTATGCTATTTTCATGAAATTTTATACGTAAATTCGGTTCGGATATGTTCTTTTTATTATGTGTTCAGCCTCTTTTGTTTCGAATTTAAGTTACGTTTTCGTCACGCAAATATAGCGCTTTATGTGTGTGTATTATACTTGTCTATGTTCGGTTTTGTTTGTTCCTCGCGAAAATTTTCTGTTAAAGTTTCATCATTTTCTTCTTCTCCTCATTTTCGTTTATCTTTTATCAGCTGTATAATGCTTACTTGCATGTTCTTCCGTGTGAATTCCAGTTTTTGCTTGTAACTCTATGTTTAAATTGTTTCTCATTTGTCATTTAAAATAGATGGTTTACCTAATTACCATGTGTCTTTCCCATCTCTTCCTTATGCTTTGATTCCCACGTTTATGCTATTTTCATGAAATTTTATACGTAAATTCGGTTCGGATATGTTCTTTTTATTATGTGTTCAGCCTCTTTTGTTTCGAATTTAAGTTACGTTTTCGTCACGCAAATATAGCGCTTTATGTGTGTGTATTATACTTGTCTATGTTCGGTTTTGTTTGTTCCTCGCGAAAATTTTCTGTTAAAGTTTCATCATTTTCTTCTTCTCCTCATTTTCGTTTATCTTTTATCAGCTGTATAATGCTTACTTGCATGTTCTTCCGTGTGAATTCCAGTTTTCGCTTGTAACTCTATGTTTAAATTGTTTCTCATTTGTCATTTAAAATAGATGGTTTACGTAATTACCATGTGTCTTTCCCATCTCTTCCTTATGCTTTGATTCCCACGTTTATGCTATTTTCATGAAATTTTATACGTAAATTCGGTTCGGATATGTTCTTTTTATTATGTGTTCAGCCTCTTTTGTTTCGAATTTAAGTTACGTTTTCGTCACGCAAATATAGCGCTTTATGTGTGTGTATTATACTTGTCTATGTTCGGTTTTGTTTGTTCCTCGCGAAAATTTTCTGTTAAAGTTTCATCATTTTCTTCTTCTCCTCATTTTCGTTTATCTTTTATCAGCTGTATAATGCTTACTTGCATGTTCTTCCGTGTGAATTCCAGTTTTCGCTTGTAACTCTATGTTTAAATTGTTTCTCATTTGTCATTTAAAATAGATAGTTTACGTAATTACCATGTGTCTTTCCCATCTCTTCCTTATGCTTTGATTCCCACGTTTATGCTATTTTCATGAAATTTTATACGTAAATTCGGTTCGGATATGTTCTTTTTATTATGTGTTCAGCCTCTTTTGTTTCGAATTTAAGTTACGTTTTCGTCACGCAAATATAGCGCTTTATGTGTGTGTATTATACTTGTCTATGTTCGGTTTTGTTTGTTCCTCGCGAAAATTTTCTGTTAAAGTTTCATCATTTTCTTCTTCTCCTCATTATCGTTTATCTTTTATCAGCTGTATATTGCTTACTTGCATGTTCTTCCGTGTGAATTCCAGTTTTCGCTTGTAACTCTATGTTTAAATTGTTTCTCATTTGTCATTTAAAATAGATGGTTTACCTAATTGCCATGTGTCTTTCCCATCTCTTCCTTATGCTTTGATTCCCACGTTTATGCTATTTTCATGAAATTTTATACGTAAATTCGGTTCGGATATGTTCTTTTTATTATGTGTTCAGCCTCTTTTGTTTCGAATTTAAGTTACGTTTTCGTCACGCAAATATAGCGCTTTATGTGTGTGTATTATACTTGTCTATGTTCGGTTTTGTTTGTTCCTCGCGAAAATTTTCTGTTAAAGTTTCATCATTTTCTTCTTCTCCTCATTTTCGTTTATCTTTTATCAGCTGTATAATGCTTACTTGCATGTTCTTCCGTGTGAATTCCAGTTTTCGCTTGTAACTCTATGTTTAAATTGTTTCTCATTTGTCATTTAAAATAGATGGTTTACCTAATTACCATGTGTCTTTCCCATCTCTTCCTTATGCTTTGATTCCCACGTTTATGCTATTTTCATGAAATTTTATACGTAAATTCGGTTCGGATATGTTCATTTTATTATGTGTTCAGCCTCTTTTGTTTCGAATTTAAGTTACGTTTTCGTCACGCAAATATAGCGCTTTATGTGTGTGTATTATACTTGTCTATGTTCGGTTTTGTTTGTTCCTCGCGAAAATTTTCTGTTAAAGTTTCATCATTTTCTTCTTCTCCTCATTTTCGTTTATCTTTTATCAGCTGTATATTGCTTACTTGCATGTTCTTTCGTGTGAATTCCAGTTTTCGCTTGTAACTCTATGTTTAAATTGTTTCTCATTTGTCATTTAAAATAGATGGTTTACCTAATTACCATGTGTCTTTCCCATCTTTTCCTTATGCTTTGATTCCCACGTTTATGCTATTTTCATGAAATTTTATACGTAAATTCGGTTCGGATATGTTCTTTTTATTATGTGTTCAGCCTCTTTTGTTTCGAATTTAAGTTACGTTTTCGTCACGCAAATATAGCGCTTTATGTGTGTGTATTATACTTGTCTATGTTCGGTTTTGTTTGTTCCTCGCGAAAATTTTCTGTTAAAGTTTCATCATTTTCTTCTTCTCCTCATTTTCGTTTATCTTTTATCAGCTGTATAATGCTTACTTGCATGTTCTTCCGTGTGAATTCCAGTTTTCGCTTGTAACTCTATGTTTAAATTGTTTCTCATTTGTCATTTAAAATAGATGGTTTACCTAATTACCATGTGTCTTTCCCATCTCTTCCTTATGCTTTGATTCCCACGTTTATGCTATTTTCATGAAATTTTATACGTAAATTCGGTTCGGATATGTTCTTTTTATTATGTGTTCAGCCTCTTTTGTTTCGAATTTAAGTTACGTTTTCGTCACGCAAATATAGCGCTTTATGTGTGTGTATTATACTTGTCTATGTTCGGTTTTGTTTGTTCCTCGCGAAAATTTTCTGTTAAAGTTTCATCATTTTCTTCTTCTCCTCATTTTCGTTTATCTTTTATCAGCTGTATAATGCTTACTTGCATGTTCTTCCGTGTGAATTCCAGTTTTCGCTTGTAACTCTATGTTTAAATTGTTTCTCATTTGTCATTTAAAATAGATGGTTTACCTAATTACCATGCGTCTTTCCCATCTCTTCCTTATGCTTTGATTCCCACGTTTATGCTATTTTCATGAAATTTTATACGTAAATTCGGTTCGGATATGTTCTTTTTATTATGTGTTCAGCCTCTTTTGTTTCGAATTTAAGTTACGTTTTCGTCACGCAAATATAGCGCTTTATGTGTGTGTATTATACTTGTCTATGTTCGGTTTTGTTTGTTCCTCGCGAAAATTTTCTGTTAAAGTTTCATCATTTTCTTCTTCTCCTCATTTTCGTTTATCTTTTATCAGCTGTATAATGCTTACTTGCATGTTCTTCCGTGTGAATTCCAGTTTTCGCTTGTAACTCTATGTTTAAATTGTTTCTCATTTGTCATTTAAAATAGATGGTTTACCTAATTACCATGTGTCTTTCCCATCTCTTCCTTATGCTTTGATTCCCACGTTTATGCTATTTTCATGAAATTTTATACGTAAATTCGGTTCGGATATGTTCTTTTTATTATGTGTTCAGCCTCTTTTGTTTCGAATTTAAGTTACGTTTTCGTCACGCAAATATAGCGCTTTATGTGTGTGTATTATACTTGTCTATGTTCGGTTTTGTTTGTTCCTCGCGAAAATTTTCTGTTAAAGTTTCATCATTTTCTTCTTCTCCTCATTTTCGTTTATCTTTTATCAGCTGTATAATGCTTACTTGCATGTTCTTCCGTGTGAATTCCAGTTTTCGCTTGTAACTCTATGTTTAAATTGTTTCTCATTTGTCATTTAAAATAGATGGTTTACCTAATTACCATGTGTCTTTCCATCTCTTCCTTA